>NC_134799.1:47888702-48183702 GCF_046742065.1 Oratosquilla oratoria
GACAAAGAAGGAGACGAGAGCAGTTCAGAGAGAATGAAAGACAAGCCCAACGAAATAGAAACATAGAATAAATGCGAGGAACGAGGAATCAAATGAGCGAAGAGGAGAAAAATGCATTTAATAATTAATCGTAGTAGAGAACTAATGCAAGGAAGAATGAATCAAATGAATGAAGAAGAAAGAGAACTGCATAACACTCAAGCAAGAGAACGGATGCGAGCAAGAAGAGATGCAATGGATGAAGAAGAAAGACAATCGCAACGAAGCATCAACAGACAACAGATGAGAGTTAGAAGAAACAACATGACTGAAGAAGAACGACTGATGAACCTTGAAAATAGGAGAAATAGAAATAAAATACGAAGAAATAATGCAGATGGTGTCCAATTTATAAATCCTGATAGATTCTATATTGGGCCAATGAATGTTATTTGTGAACACTGCCAGGCTCTCCGATTTCAGGGAGAGCCTCTGAATTGTTGTCATAATGGAAAAGTATCACTTGAGCCCCTCCAAGAATATCCGGTCATTCTAAGAAAATTGTTCGAAGGAAATGACAGGGATTCTAGCAACTTTAGAAACAACATTAGGAATTAAAAATCCTCCTTTGCCTTTGCTTCCTTCGGCGCTGAAGTGAAGCCACCTCCAGGACATGGTCCATATTGTTTTCGATTGCAAGGACAAATATATCATTATGCAACAAATTTACATCCAAATGAAAATGAAGAAAGAAAATATGGACAGCTCTATATAACTGAAACAAATGAAGCATTAAATCTGAGGTCAAATGCTAATCAAAATTCTAATTGCTTATATTCAGTTTTCGGAAAAATATCTCAAGCAATGGTCGATAATTAATCCTTATGTGGGGGCATATAAAAACATGAGAACTGTCGAACTTGAAGAGCAACAGAGAGCTACATTACAAAATATCTCTCCCAGAAAAATAACCATGCAATTTATTGCCGGCCCTGATGCGAGGAGATATTATAATCCAACAAATTATGAAATTGCAGCAATATTTGTCGGTGATGATGGAGCACCTCCTGTCCAGCGTGACATTATAGTGTACCCTGAAGGACAACAGAGGGAGAGGATATCCTACCTCTCTTGCCATCTTGATCCAATGATTTACCCTCTTCTCTTTCCTCATGGTGAATTCGGATGGCATATAAACATTACTCATGTAGAAAATAGGCAAACTAGAGTTCGTAACAAGGTTACTATGCAGGAATTTTATGCATATCGTCTAGCTATAAGAGGTGGCTTCAGTCCAATACACAGTGGTGGAAAACTATTTCAGCAATATATAGTTGATGCTTATGTTAAAGTAGAGGGTTGTCGTTTGAAATTCATTGCAGAAATTCAAGCACAACTAAGAGTTGCAATGTATTCAGGTTTGATGGATCACCTTGCAAGAAATAATGAAAATGAAGATCCTGGAGTACCTGTCATTTTGCCATCATCCTTCACAGGGAGCCCACGAAATATGCAACAATCCTATCAAGATGCAATGGCAATAGTTTGTAAGTATGGAAGGCCTGATTTATTTACAACATATACTTGCAATCCAAAATGTCGAGAAGTAACTGAAAACTTACAGCCTCATAAAACTGCACAGAACAGACCTGATTTGTTGGCACGAGTTTTCAAACAACATCTCAATGAATTAATGATTGACATAAAGGACAGACATGTACTTGGGGTACCTATTGCTGCGATACATGTTATTGAATTTCAGAAAAGAGGTCTCCCGCATTGTCACATGCTAATCATGCTGCGTGAAGAAGATAAAATTAGAACTAAAGAACAAATTGATAATATTGTTTCAGCTGAATTACCATCAGAACATGATCCAGAATTGAGAGAATTAGTGAAAGAACTCATGATTCATGGACCCTGCGGTACATTTAATCCCAGTTCAATCTGTATGGTAGAGGTAGAGTGTCAAAAGAAATTTCCTATGCCGTCTCAGGAGGAGACTATAACAAATGTTTCTGGATATCCTCTTTACAGACGCAGAAATAATGGAGATTCTGTTAGAGTGGGCGTCCATGAGGTTGACTGCAGGTTTGTAGTACCATATAATAAATATTTACTCAGAAAATATGGTGCTCACATTAATGTAGAAGTGTGTATATCGGTAAAAAGTGTGAAATATCTTTTCAAATATGTCTATAAAGGACATGATTGCACAATGATGGAAATGAATATGAACAACAATCAAACTGATGAAAATGAATATAATGAAATTAAACAATATATTTCGTGTAGATACGTATCTCCGCATGAAGCATTTTGGCGTTTGTCAGAATATAAAATGTATGGACAGTCGCACACAGTTTACCGACTGGCACTCCATTTGCCTGACCAGCAACAAGTTTATTATAAGCCTCGAAGGTGCCGAAGTTCTCGAAGGTGCCGAAGTTCTCGAAGGTGCCGAAGTTCTCGAAGGTGCCGAAGTTCTCGAAGGTGCCGAAATTCTCGAAGGTGCCAAAGTTCTCGAAGGCGCTGAAGTTCTCGAAGTCTCCGAAGTTGTCGAAGGTGCCGAAGTTCTCGAAGGTGCCGAAGTTGTCGAAGGTGCCGAAGTTCTCGAAGGTGCCAAAGTTCTCGAAGGTGCCGAAGCTCTCGAAGATGCCGAAGTTCTCGAAAGTATGTCACGCTTACATCAAAAGCAACGACCTTCCATGGTGTCGAAGTTCTCGAAGCTGCCGAAGTTCTCGATAATAATCCAACAAATGATGAAATTGCAGCAATATTTGTCGGTGATGATGGAGCACCTTCTCTCCAGCGTGACATTATAGTGTACCCTGAAGGACAACAGATGGAGAGGATATCCTACCTCTCTTACCATCTTGATGCAATGATTTACCCTCTTCTCTTTCGTGTAATTTACACGGGTTCCGCTAGTTATTATTATTATTATTATTATTATTATTATTATTATTATTATTATTATTATTATTATTATTATTATTATTATTATTATTATTATTATTATTACTGTTATTATTATTATTATCATCATTATTATTATTATTATTATTATTATTATTATTATTATTATTATTATTATTATTATTATTATTATTATTATTATTATTATTATATTATTATTATTATTATTGTTATTACTATTATTATTATTATTATCATCATCATTATTATTATCATCATTATTATCATCATTATTATTATCATTATTATTATTGTGTATACATTGTGACGAATGTGGATAGGAGGTAAAAGGAACACGGGCTGAGGGAAATACTTTTATTCCTGACTAGTTTCGCCTGAACATAGTTTGAAGTCAAGTTGGTCAATATATATATGGCAAAAGAAGGAACGTGGCAAAGTGTCAGGTTGGTCCCCCACTCGACCTCATCTGTCGCTGTGACGGGCTATCACAGCGAGTGGACCAATTATCCGCCTGTTGGTATTCGCGTGGCTGAAATATCCGTCTGGATCAGGGGCTCTGTGTTTATTGTTCATGACGACAAAGTGTGCTGCTGCTTTAGCCTATATTAAATCCCCAGTCCTCTTATTAATGTTATCATGGATGTTGATAAAAACGGACTCCATCGCCTTTCTTTCTTGCCGTGTAATGTTATCCATGAGAATTTTTGCCTGGTTCCATTTTGGTAGATGGCCTCTTTCGTCGACATGGTTAACTATTGCACTACTAACCCTGTGGTGTCTTACATCTACTCGGTGTTCATTTAATCTGGTGTCTAAGCCTCTGCTAGTTTCACCGATGTATTTTCTGTCACATCCACCACACGGGATTTCGTATACTACGCTGTTTATATTTAAGGTTGGGTCTTTTTTCTTGATTAAAAGGTCCTTCACTTTCGTACCTGTGGAAGTCGCAAGACGAATGTTGGAGGACGATAAGATTTTGTCTAGGTCTCTCGTTAGATTGGAATTTGGGACCACCCAATACTTAGTGTTGGACTTTTCTCTTTTGTTGCGTGGTATACTACGGGCCTTCTCCTCCAGGATGCAAAGTAATCCTTTGGGATATTTGAGTCCTTCAAAAGTTGTTTTAATCATTTTAATTTCATCCGCTAGAAATTCGTCACTGCAAATACGAAATGCTCTTAAGAACAGGCCTATCACCACACCAGTCTTTGTCCTCTTATTATGTGCACTGTAGTAATGAATGAAGTCATTTTTATTCGTCGGTTTCCTGTAAACTTTAAATTTAACGCCACATCCTGATCTTATCAATACGGTGTCTAGAAAAGGTAGTTGTCCGTCTATCTCACTTTCGATCGTGAATTGGATGTTAGAATTCACACTATTTAGATTAGATAATAAGTTTTCAATCTTAGTAGATTAGATAATAAGTTTTCAGTCTTAGTGATTACCCACTACATGATGACATCGTCCCTCAGCTTGGCATCGCCCAAGGCCACAGCAGGAACCTCGCCAGCAGCCACCATCAATATCAACAGCCGAGTTCCCAGGTCTGCCCAAGCGACCCCAGATCCAAGACAGGAAGGAACGACGCAACACCCAAGCGAAAGCACCAACTCAGACAAAATTGTCAGAGCCAGCTCCCGCGCCATCACTCTGCTTTCAGGAGGAAGAATTGCTTCAGTTTGTTGGGGTCTCCGCTGCTGCACTGGCACGTCACTTGGGTAACAGTGAGGCAGAAGTTTAAGGAGCGACCAACTTCCTCACCGACATGGTTCAGGCAATGCTGGACAGAAAGAAAAACCTGCCCAGAGTCAGAGACGACCCTAACCCCTCAACAGCTCCTGCCGAACCGCAAGTGCCCCAGCCTAGCCCGGTGCCCTCGCCTCCTAAGAACACCGCAACACTCCTACCTGCCCAGTCCCGAGTGGAGGAACCAGTGCCAGCCCCAGATTGCACAGGGACCATTAAACATGCCGAGCTTACGGTAAAAAGCAAGGCAGGAAGCAAGGTCACCACTAAGACTGAGCCCGGAAGTATATTACCGGCAGGAGTGCACGTTGTCACCAGACGTATGAAGAGGGAAATTGACCTCTCTATGCAGAGAGGTAAAACCTTCACGGTTGGCTTCCCTGACCAGCCTGATGTGGAGGACTCAGAGGAAGACACTGAGACCGACTGCAGTTGCGAGGGATCGTCCCCACCCTCTAGCCCATCTTCAGCTGAATCCGAGGAGGAGTGCACAATACAGCATGGATAATACAGCCACGATACACTCATACACCCAGACCATTCGCTTTCTTCAATGGAACATCCTCGGGTACAGGGGAAAGCAATCCTTGCTACAGGCGCTCATAAAGCAGGAGGAAAAGCACGTCATCCTCCTGCAAGAGACCCTGATGGCAGACGAGGAGGTCAGGGTGTCCGGGTACCACGCATTCGTGCTACCCCAAACAGCAACAACAAGAGGATGCATGACACTTGTCCACGCATCCATCCCGTGTTCGAGAGTTGACCCGCCAATAGATTGCGGGGAGGATGCTGAGGTGCTTCCCCCAGGAGACCGTGCACGTATATAACATATACAGGTCGCCTACTCACGGACACTTAGACTTGGGGGAGCTCTGCACCGTTGCGGAGAAGGAGAAGTATATTGTCGCAGGAGATTTCAATGCCCATCACCCCATACTTCACTCGGTGACAACCGCTAACTCGACTGGACGCCATATCGAGGAAGTCCTCAGCACCACCCCTGGTGTGGCCCTCTTGAACGACGGGTCACCCACACACGTCCAGCATGGTAGGCTTGATCTCTCTCTCGCCTCCTCCTCCCTGCTGCATCACATGTCGTGGGGGGTTAACGATACGGTCACGAGCGATCACTTTGGCATTGATATGACGCTCACCGTGGCCTCACCACCCCCACTGGCTCTTGGAATGTGCGCAGAGCCAATTGGAAGCTCTTTAGCGAAAAAGTAACTGCGCAGGTGTCCACTGGAACCCCATCCATCGGCGACCTGGATGGGATGGAGGCCTTTTTAACCTCCGCCATACATGCAGCAGCAGCGGAGGCCATACCCAGGACTGCACCAAGCAGGAGGAATCACCGCGATGGTTGGTATTATAACCAGGACATAAAAAGAGCCAACCACAGGGTAAACACCATGCGGAAGACCCTGCGTAGACATCGCAACCCTGCTAACCTGGCTAACCTCCGGACTGCCGTGGAGGAGGCCAGAGAGGTAGCTCGACGCGTACGTAGCGACAAGTGGCTAGAGTGGTGCAGCAGCTTTAGCGCACACACCACTCTAAGGGAGCTGTGGGGGAAAATACACACAGCCACAAGGCGTGTCCCTCCCCGACAAGCACTCCAAACACCACACCTCAAGGCAGAAGATCTGGCATTGGAATTCGCCAGACGTACACACACTGCCACGCTACCCGTTGAGGTGCAGAGATTTCAAGCTCGGCTCTTTGAAACAAGAAGAGCCAGGATACAAGCCGCCATGCAGTCCCCAGGAAACACAGACACGCCATTCACCCTGCAAGAACTACAGTCCGCCTACAGGACATCCACTGACACGGCTCCCGGTAGCGACCGAGTGACCTACTCCATGATCACCCATCTGGGTGATGCCGGAGAGAAAGCGCTCCTCCAACTGGTGAATACCAGCTGGCTGTCGGGGAGAATTCCACACAACTGGAAACAAGCCGACATCGTCCCTGTCCCCAAGCCTAAGGAACCTGGGAAGTATCGGCCCATTTCCTTGACGAGCTGCCTGGGGAAGACCATGGAAAGGATGGTCCTACGAAGACTACAGTGGAAACTAGGAACACCCCCCGGAGAATCTCAATGGTTTTGCCAGGGGGATAGGGACAGCTCATTGCATTGCCACGCTGTTGAGTCACGTGGAGCGAGGTCACGCGATGGTCGTCTTCTTTGACCACGAAAAGGCATTTGAACTGGCCAGTCCCGATGCCATCCTGGAAGGTCTTGCCGCCAGGGGGACTCGGGGGAGACTCCTGCAGTGGATAGCGGACTACCTGTCTAACAGAAGAGCCAGGTTTCGGCTGCAGGGAGCAGTCTCCAGCTACCACCCCTTGGAGAACGGTACAACACAGGGTGGGGTGATAAGCCCCACCCTGTTCAATGTGCTAATGGCAGAACTGCTTGCCACCCCACTACCTACAGGATGTCATCTGATATCCTATGCAAACGATGTCGCCCTAGTGGTGACGGGGAGAGGAGCCAAGTTTAGGAAAGCACAAAAAGCCCTTGATGACATATTAGAGACGTGCAATGTGCTTGGCCTTAAGATATCGCCACCAAAGACCAAAGCCATGTGTTTTGGCGGCAAAAGGCCCTTGGCAAACAGACTACTCCTACAGGGGCATGAGGTAGAGTGGGTAAAAGCACACATGTACCTTGGCGTATGGATAGACTCCGGGCTGTCATTTAAGACAGAGGTGGCCTACCTCCGGGAAAGGGCCCTTGCCCAGATAAATGTCATGAGGTCTTTGGCAACCAGGGAAGCCGGGGCCACTAGTACGGTTCTCAGGACCTTCTACGTAAGCGCGGTAAGACCAGTGCTAGATTATGCCAGCGCTGCCCTTGCTGGCTTCCCTGAGAGCCAGATATCCAAGATAGACGCAGTACAAAACAGGGCCCTGCACGTCATACTTGGTGCACCACCCTGGACCCTGGTTGCCAACATGCAACAAGAGAAGGGAATACTGCCGGTCAGTGCCAGGATCTCACAACGTCTGGCCGCCTTCGCTACCAGAGTCATCCAAAAGCAGCAGGACTCTTTCCTACAGCGAAAGATAAACGCGGCCCTGCAGCAGGACCCTGAGGTCTTCCCGATGAATAGATGGTCGGCGAAGCTCGCGCGATGCATCAGGGAATTACACCTGCAGGACCTCATCCTACTAAAAAGGAGGGATGTACCGGTGGATGGATATGTGCAACCTCCGCCCTGGGAGAGTCTACCAGCCAAGATCTCCATAATGGCGATGAGGCGTAGCGCACCACTACCGCAGCTGCGGGCGAAAGCTGTGGAGACTATGAGGGCCGTCACACCTGAAAACTCCGTGGTGTATTACACCGACGGATCCGTAGATGCTGAGCGTATGACGGCGGGTGCGGCGTTTGTCACACAAGACACACGACAGGGAGTAAGGGTGTTGGGCACTCGCTGCTCAATGCAAGCGGAGGGAATTGCAGTGGAGCTGGCGCTGACCCATGCCCTCAACACCCACCAAAGCCATGTTGTAATACATACTGATAGTCTGTCATTGATACAAAGTATCCATAATGACATACATCAAGACTATGTGCAACTAATCACATCTTTGCTGTTTCAGATAAGGTCCCTTCATGAGCAAGGGCGGATAGTCGTCATTAACTGGATTCCCGGACACATCGGCCTGCCGGGGAACGAAGAGGCAAACAGTGAGGCAAGGAAGGCAGCGGCCAATCACCATATGGACGGCGGTATTGGTGTGCTCCCGAGTCGTGCAGAGATCTTGACCAGCGCCACAAGAACACTGACCCGGCGAGAGGTAGAGAAGCACAAGCTGATGGCGCCCATGAGGCCGACAGCCCTGTGGTACAAGAGGACTTCCAACTATGAGAAGTTTGCCACGGGAATGCGCCTCTCCAGGGCGCAAGAAATGGTCCTACATCGCCTTAGGCTAGGGTATCGGTGTTTCAGTGAGATTGCAGGACGCCAAGAGGACTGCCAACACTGCGGCGCTGTGGGGGCCAATACGCTGGTCCACTACTTGACTACCTGTCCAGCGTCTGCATTTCTTCGAGCGGGTCCTGCCACTTCACCGGAGGGTCTAGTGAGGAGGCTGTTGGGCGCGATCAACCCATACCGGCTTCGGCGCCTAACGAAAGTGTCACCTCCTAGATAATGTCCCCCATGTTTTTTTTTTCTCCTTGATGGATACACACTGAGTATATAGCCTATATACAACAAAGCATATCCGCTCACCATGACTCTTTTTCTTTCTTTACAGCAAAGACGATTGGCCGTCCTTACCTGGGATCCCGGAGGGCATGGACTGAGGCAAG
Source organism: Oratosquilla oratoria (assembly GCF_046742065.1). NCBI lineage: Eukaryota > Metazoa > Arthropoda > Malacostraca > Stomatopoda > Squillidae > Oratosquilla > Oratosquilla oratoria. The sequence goes on from NC_134799.1 coordinate 47,897,701, forward strand.
ACGACACACATCAGACCGGGGGACAGAAGAGCACCGGAGAGATGGCTGCCAGCATATAGATTTTTAGTACTGTAATATATTGTAAAAGTCCTTCAGACTTCTTAGGAAGTAGCGGGTTGTGACCCGCGCAAGTTTTGTTTTGTATATACTTACAATCAATAAAAAAAAAAGTAAAAAGACGCGGCACAGAAAGAGAAAAGACACCGTGAAGAACGGACGTGCATACCCTCTCTCCGCCTCACAGTGAATTTCAACGAGCTTTTCATACCGCTACCCGAGCCAAGGCACACTCTACGCCTCTCGCTCTGGCGGTTTATGCCTCATAACCCCCCTTTCGACTGAGCATAGCCCGTGTGGTCTTTAAAACTTGCTCAGTCGACTGGTGGGGGAGGAAACACCCCTCCCGGTTTCCCGCTACTAAAGCGGACCCGGCATAGGCCTGACCCACCAGCGACCAAACTATCCATATGCTGCGAGAGTACACTCGGACACCAGCCAACGTAGCGCTTTCCCTTAACCACCGCTAGCCATAAACATACGCGAGCTTAGACCGTACCTCTGCGACCCCCCCTCCCCCATACCGTTACCCTTATTATTTTCTTCCTACATTCTTTCATACACAATACAAACTTATACACATTAACAAACACACACACACACACACTTAAAAGCCCAACGCGCTTCGGCGCAATGGCCAGGATAAACATACGAGAAAACCGGCCCACAGCCGGTCAGACCAAGCAAACCGCCATATGGGAACTCTTATCGAAACTCGGAATATCTATCCAGAAGCTCCACTCAAACGGAAACCAGCATACCGCCATCGCTGACGACAGAACAATAGAGGAGCTGGCAAAGAAAACAACTAAAAATGAATTCACCAAGGAAGGACTGGACATTATCGACCCCCCGGAACTCAACGCCAAAAGAACCCTGGTCATCAAACAAGTAGACGGACACATCACTGAAGAGAACACTGAAACAATCAAGAACGAACTGGAACGCCTCAACACATACATGAAGATCACGAACATCATAAAGCTACCCAACACCAACACAATAATCAAAGTCAGGATGGAAACGTCAACCATAGTGAAGAAAAGCCTAGAATCCGGTATCCTTATGTTCAGCCAGCCTTTCCCCCCTCACACACTTAACCAGGAAACCACACTCAAACACTCCACAAAACCATCCACATACACAATCTGCTCTGGATGTTGCTCCCAAGAACATAGAAACAACAACTGCCATAATGCAATAAAGAAGTGCATAGCATGTGGCCTGAACCATCCAACTTACGCCGCAAGATGCCAAGTCAGGAAAGATTTAATAAAGAAGAAACTACAAGAGAATAGAGAGCAAAACACACACACACACACCAACACTACATACGCAAACATAGCCACAAGCAACACTACTCAGTCACCCCCCACACCGACACCCAACCCCATAACCCTCAAGCACCTAACAGTCATAAACACAGCAATCATACACGCCAACATAACTGAAGCAGCAATTCCAGGTACATATCAACAGACAATCAACGAATTCTACAAGGCAAATGGACTCCCCACAATCATAATCCCACCCTCAGTCATAAAACCCACAGCTATACTAAACATGATAAACAACACGACACACACCCAATCACAACCAGAAGAAATGGAAACGGAGGAACAAAGAAATAAAAGGCCACTTACCACAGAACATACATCAGAAACTGAACAACCCACAAAGGCAAAGAAAACTGACCAAAACACAGAAACAATACAGATAATAACACCCAACGCAATAAACATGACAAACGAAGAAATCCATCAAAATGTACACACACTCCTACAAAACAACAAGATCAAATACATATACACTAAAGAAATGCCAGAAGAGACTGTAGACACCATGATCAAACAAAAACTGATTGACCTGACTAAAGCACCTATACAAAGACTGACTGAGACAAAATACAAAAAAACACAACAAGGGTACTACGACATCCGTTAATACAAACCAACAGACACACCTCACTGGACAGTCAACAGCCAATAAATCAAACACACATGAACACAATACGCATACTACAACACAACGTACAACACTGGACATTCCACAGAAGAAACCAATTAAGCAACCACTACATAACACAAACACCAGACATCATACTACTCAATTCTATAAGGAAACACACAGTTAAAATATTCAACTACAACACACACACACAAAACACTTACAACGAAGACAACGCAGGAATAGCCATAGCCATAAAACAAAACATAAAATACAAGCTATTAGACGACTTTGACGAAGACATGTTAGCCATTGAAATACACACAAACAAAGGACCCATAATCATAGCCACAACATACCTCCCACCACGAAGACCATACTTACCAACACAAGACATACTGAAAATCACACAGAAACCACAACCAACATACATAATAGGAGACTTTAATGCAAAACACAACTAAAACACCAACTAATAACACAGAACCACCTCACCTTCCTCGGCCCAGACTTTCCAACAAGCATTACACACAACGGAACAAGCAACCCAGACATGATTTTCACCAACCGACACCACCACCTCACATACAGAATACACCCAGGCGACATAACTTCATCAGATCACATACCACTACACTTCACACTATCCACCACAGCGATCACTATCCCCACACCACCTAGACTACTATACAAAGAAGCAGACTGGAAGAAATTTAAAACTATACTAGAAACAACAACAGAAGAATACAACACAGAAACACAAACCAACACAAACACTCAAATAAACGACACAAAATACATAGAAAACAACATAAAAAATAAAGCCATAACAGAAAACAACTGGACTCCACACACAACACGTACAATTAAACAATTACAAACACAAATACTAGAAGAATACAAAAGAAACTACGAAGAAACATGGAACAAATTAAAATCAAACATCAAATTCAACCCCAAAAAGCCACAAGACTTCTGGAACACAATAAAGAGACTACAAGGATCCAACACTAACACTTCACCTTACATAACACATAACAACGACAAACTACACGACGCTAAAGACAAAGAAAACGCATTCAGACAAGTATGGCAAAACATTTTTCAGATCACACCAGAAGAAAACACACAATTTGACACAAACCATGAAACAAAAATACTCACATACATAACACAACACCACCAACAAACACAACCTTACGCAAACATAGACTTAAACAGACTAGACACTGACAACTACATAGGACGACCCATACAACTAGAAGACGTTAAAAACATAATCAAACACACTAGAAACAAAGCCCCAGGACAATCAGGCATAACAAAACAAATACTCGCACACTTAACAAAAACAACAATACAACTACTCACAGATATGTACAACGAAACACTCAGCCTAGGATACTTTCCACAAATATTCAAAAACATTCATACCAAAACAAAACAAAGACACCACACAAATACAAAACTACGGACCCATATCACTACTAGAAACACCTGGAAAAATATACGAAAGACTAATCACAAACAGACTTATGGCACACTTACACGAACACGACATGCTAAACCCAAACCAACATGGATTCACACCTGGCAAAGTAACACACACAGCACTCGCCATCATATATGAAACAATCGCAGACACACAAAGACACAAACATGCATGTAACATAATATCACGCGATATATCCAAGGCCTTCGACAAAGTATGGCACGAAGGCCTTAAATACAAAATACTTCAAACACACCTTCCAGACACCATTACGAAAACACTGTGTAGCTTCCTAGACAACAAAACAGCACAAATGAAAATAAACCACTACATAGGACCAGCCTTCCCTCCTTCCCTCTCCAAAGCGGAGTTCCACAAGGAAGCGTTCTCTCTCCAACACTGTTTAACTTATACACATCAGACATACCACCACCCTCACACGGAAGCTACACTATACAATACGCAGACGACGTCACACAGATAATCACATACCCTAACACTACAGGAAAACACATGCTTGCCAGAAAGACCGAACACGAAATCAACAAAATTAACACATACGAAAAACAATGGAAACTATCTACAAACACAAACAAATTTTAAACTACTAGCCATCTCAACACGCCAACCAGCACCAATAAAAATTAACAACAACATAATACCATACAATAAACAAGCACACATCCTAGGCCTCACCATCAACACACAAGGGATAAAACACCACATCAAAAACAGAATACAAACCACAAATAACACACTCAACAGACTAAGACGCTTCAGAGGACTAACAACTAAAACACAAATAAAACTTTATAAAACACTAGCACGACCACAACTGGAATACCCTCCAATAATCACAGTCACAAGCACACACACAAACATCAAAAACATGCAAACATTACAAAACAAAACATTAAGGAAAATACTAAAACATAAACCACCATACCTAGAAACACAAGAACAACTCCACATAACAGCAAAAATAGAAACAATACACTCAAGACTCATACGACTGAGTAGCAAAGCATGGAACAATATACTAACATACAATATAATACCCCCACCCCCACAATCATAAAAAAATACAAGACCACAAAAACTGGCCCAGAATAAAAACTATATTAGGCTAAAACCCTCACTTTCCGCCATAACCACGGCCACTAGCTGATAAGAAGAAAAAAAGGAAGGTTACGTATATAAGATTTAACGTCAAATAAACATTAACATAACACATAAGGCACATTGCCTCACACAAACACACATATCCACAGGATATGTGTGTAATACTTAAGATAACACAATAGTACTAGAATTCACATGGCACATTAGCCAATAACTAACAAACATAACCTCCCTTATATATATATATATATATATATATATATATATAGATATATATATATATATATATATATATATATATATATATATATATATATAATCTAACTGGGAGCAGGTATGACACGATTTCCTACTAATTATAACTTTAATTAAAATAAAAGCCTAAACTAAAACTTAAACTAATTTCCATGCACAAAGCCTTTACATAATCACACCTGCTCCCAACTCATGTAAATGTTTATCAAAATTTGTGCAAAATGAAGGAAGGACTTGTAAATAACATCACAATGAATTAAAATCATAATTAAAACTTAAAGTCAATCAAAAAATGTACAACAGAAAATGAGTCCTTCCTTCATACCAATTATGTATGATTAGCTAGATAGGAAAATTATTTTGATTAGAGCATAGATAGGATGACCGTACAACTTAACTTAATAATAACACCATGCAAGTGGGTCCGCCCCACACTCTCACAATCACACTTCCTTCACTTTCTAAACTTTACCTTCCCCTATCACCCCCTCCCCCCCTCTTGCTCCCACACCTTCTCACTTCCCTATCGCCACTTATTTTTATTATTATTTAAAAAGACGCAGAGATAAGATAGATTCCGAATGAAGAGGACACCCCCGCTGCGTTTCTTCACCACGTGGATCTCGACTGATTTAGCCACAATCACCCTAGTCGCTAGCTCTGATTGTCGTGCTAACGCCTACCATCGCGTAGAGTACTGCTGCCCGAGTCAATTCCCCCTTCTCTGTGGAATCTCGCTCTGGCAGGATTATGCCCCAGATAACTCTACCTGCACGATTAGCATAGCCCGTGTGGTTCTGTAAAAATTGCTTTTACGGCGGGAGAGGGGGGAACCCCGGTCTCGCACGCTCTAGTGCAACCGAGCCTCGTTTTCGTTGACTGCTTGCAAGGTAGACAGGATAAGACAGAGCACCATCGCGCTAGTTAACGCCCGCGATCCCCCGCCCCCTTAGATTACGATTTTTTTCACGAATTTGTTGCGAGTCTCTTAGATTTTTTCTCGTTATCAGTGCCGCCATGGCGGCTACTGACTCTTTGACTGGCGTGTCGAAGAAGCGACGTTGCGCTCCAGGTTCGGTTGCTCCATCAGATGATGAAGCTGCTATCTTGATGGCCCTAGTTAGTGCAAAGGGTGGCAAGCTCCACACCTTCAAGGTCGTACCCTCGGCGGGGTACGAAACTGCTTTTGAGGTGGTGCGAGCTCTAGAAAAGGGCCCTCTCCGCGGCAAGCTTTTGTCCCTCCGCCCCCTCGGCGATGGTAACGTGCTATTGTTACCAAGCACATACGAACTCGTTGAGGAGCTGGACGGGATCAAGTCGCTCGATGGTAACCCGGTGAACCTGGAGCGTCTTAACCCGGAAGACCGGCAGCATCGACTCGTGGTACACGATTACCCGACCTCCTACATGACTGAGGCCATCGAGGATTACAGTCAGGTAATCGTGGCCACGAGAATGCGTCGCTGGGAAAAGACGCCGACACGCCAAGTGCTCATAACGATTAAAGGCGAACCTTTTAGCAAGATTGACCTGGGTTGGTATGGCAGGTATGATGTACGATCGTACATCCCTGATCCTCTCCGTTGTTTCAGTTGTCAGTGCTATGGTCATCACCAGGCGAGGTGCACTTCGAAACAGCCCAAGTGCGGCATTTGCAGCATGCCTCATGCCACTGAGACTTGTCTTAACAAGTTCAAGGCTGGCACTGAGACTGTTGCCAAATGCCCCAACTGTAGTAAGAAGCACCACGCCTGGAATACCTCATGCACAGTGCGTAAAGTGCAGGCCATTGCCTGTAATGAGAGGACAGAGAAGCGACAGGACTTCATACCTGCCCCCCCCCCCAGGAACATTTGTATGGGGCAGCAGGAAACACTCTCCTATTCCAGCACCACAACCACCTACACATAGTGCTCCTGATCTGAACAATCAGGTGTTCTTTCCATCACTGAAACCAGCTCCTACACAGACACACATAAAAACACAACCAGCTCCCAAAAAAGCCACACCCACCTCCAAAACCGCGCCCGCCTCCAAACCCGCACCCACCGCCAAATCTACGCCTGCCTCCAATCCCACCCCCAAACCTAAAGCCAAGCCCACGCCCCCAGTACAAACCCCACGAGCACAGGACCGACGGTCCCCTCCACTTCAATATCCGTCTGATGTCATCCCCCTTAGGGAGGATGATATCGACCTGATTGTGACTGGTGTCGTCTCTGCAGTCGCTACTACCCTTGGGGAGAGCGACCCAAAGAAGATGCTAGTCATGGTAGATAGGGCCGTCAAGAACGTACTCAAACTCCTAAAAGAGAAGAGGGACCCTAGACGAAAGGAGAGGACTCCCTCCCCCTCTACCTCCTCCTCTCCTGCCTCCTCCCCCGCCTCTTCCACTACCTCTTCCTCTTCCTCAACCTCCCCCTCCTCCCCTTCCACTCCCCCCAAGCCTGCCACACCCACTTTTACCATTGGGAAAGCTACACCCACATCTTCCAAGACTAGGAAAGTGTCGTCTGCTAGGCCCCAACGCCAATTTGCACTCAGGCTTGAAGACTCCTCTTCTGATGAGGAGGAAAATGCTTCCACTGTTATAAAGTCGAAACCCATCTTGTCGTCTGACCGGTGAGGACAAGATGAGACCGTCACTTGAGGTTGCTACAGTGGAACGTAAACGGGTTCCGCAGCAAAAGCTCGTATCTCCTTGCGCTTGCGCAAGAGCATGATTACGATATCATGCTTCTCCAGGAGACATTGATGAACGATGAGGTGCGATTTCCGGGATATCGCATCTTCTCCTTCCCTCGCTCACTCACTGCTAGAGGGTGCGTGATCTTAGTCAAATCATCCATCCCCTGCAGTGAGATCATGGACCCTGTATCATGTGGGGATGGTGTAGAAGTTCTTGCGGTTCGACTTCATCGGGCCCACGAAACGTACACCATCTACAACATATACAGGGGCCAGAGAGCGGAACTGGACCTTGGAGAAGTGTGTGCTCTTGCTGCGGACAGGCTCCTCATCATAGGAGGGGACTTCAACGCCCATCACGATATTTTGATGTCGTCCCATGGGCCCAATGTCGCTGGGCGCCACTTAAGTTACGTATTAGATGAATGCCTTTGACATTGCGTTGTTGAATGATGGAAATCCGACGCACGTGTAAGGTGGACGACTTGATCTGACCTTGGCGACGGCCACTCTCCTGGGAGGTGCATCCTATTGTCACTAGCGATCACTTCGATGTCTCTGTGCACATACGGGATACACCACCCATACCAGATGTATTACCTGTTCCCAGGTGGAAGACAGCTTTGGCAAACTGGCCAGTGTTTGGGAGGTCTGTTGAAGAATGGGCAGCATCCTACGTTCCACCACAGGACGTGGAAACGTTAGAAGCTGACTTTTCTGCAGCCCTTCAGGTGGCTGCCAACAGAGCCATCCCGAAGACTCGCCAGTCCCCCAGAGAACATATGAACAGCTGGTACTATACCCCCGAGGTGAGAGAGGCCAACCATCGGGTGAACATGCTTAGGCGTGTTTTCCGACGGCGCCGAACTCAGACCAATTTGGCCAACTTGCGCGCTGCAGTTCATGACGCTCACGTCATAGCTGCAGATGCCAGAAGAGCTAAATTTCTTGAATGGTGTGAGGGCTTTAACGCTCACACCTCCCTAGCAGAACTATGGTCTAAGTTCCCTAAAGCTACTGGCAGGACTCAACCACGAGGCACTCATCATGCACATGATGCTGAGGCGCAGCGGCTGGTGCAGGAGTTTGTCTCTCGCTCTAGCAGCACCTCACTCCCGCAGTGTGTTCAAGACACACTGTAGGACCTCCAAGGAGTGAGGCGCCATAGTGTTGAGGACATGATGAGTCGATCGGATGACACTGACGCTAGCTTTACGCTTCAGGAGCTACGGGTCACGCACAAAACCAGCTCAGACACGGCACCTGGAGAGGACCTCATCACCTATTCCATGCTAACCCATCTTGGGCCAGCGGGTGACGAGGCACTTCTAAGGGTGATAAAAGCGTCTTGGTGGACTGGCAAGCTACCAACAGCCTGGAAGACGGCAATCATAACGCCAATTCCAAAGCCAAAGGAACCTAGTGCCTATCGCCCCATCAGCCTGACAAGCTGCATGGGGAAGACAGAGGAGAGGATGATGCTAAACAGGCTGCTGTGGAAACTGGGTCCAAATGCATGAGCATATCCATGCTTACTGCAAGGGCACTGGCACAGCAAACAGTATAGCAACACTCCTCAATGCTATCAGTGGCACACTGTCCATCGTGGTCTTTTTGGATTTGGAAAAGGCGTTTGAGCTGGCCAGTCCACTTGTGATATTAGACACCCTTGCTCGCAGGGGCGTAAAAAGCAAGCTACTTTCTTGAATTGCTGACTATCTCAGTCACCGGTCTGCGAAAGTACGCTTTCAGGGTCATATATCATAGGCCAGAATGATGGAGAATGGCACTCCACAGGGGGGGGGGGGGGTTCCTCAGCCCCATTCTGTTCAACGTGCTCGTCTCCAACATTCTGGAACTACCTCTACCCAATGGGTGTAAGATCATCTGCTATGCAGATGACATTGCGCTCTTAATTACTGGGAAACGGCAGTGCTTCAACAGGGCTCAACGCTGTTTAAACACTGTAGCGACAGAATGTTGCAGGTTAGGGTTAAAGATCTCCCCCACAAAATCGAAGTCCATGGCATTGAGACTCTGGAATGAAGGGAAGCACCTCACCATCCAGGACCTTAGGCTAGACTGGGTTCACCAGTTTCAGTACCTGGGGTTCTGGATTGATGAGAGGCTCACCTTTCAGAAGGAACTAGCCTATCTCAAGGAGAGACTGAAGGCAAGAACCACAGTTATGAGAGCAATGACGGGGAAGGAACTTGGTGCCACGCATCAGGTCCTTCGCACATTCTATGTGCACGTTGTCCGCAGTTTGGTGGATTACGCTGCCCCAGCTCTCATAAATGTAGCAACTGCCAAGCTTGAAGACCTGGAGCCTTCCCAAAATGCCGCAGCAAGGATTATCCTAGGAGCTCAACCTTGAACCAAGATTGTTAACCTCCAGATGGAGGCTTCATTGCCTTCACTAACATCACGAGTCAGAAGGCTGGAGGTCGACTTTCTTGCCAAGATAGTCCAGAGCCCTAGGATAACTGAGCTGAGTCAGAGCCTTGTGATAGCTCTGGGACGGGTGGGTATTTTTATCCACTCTGACACCTGGCTATCACAGGCGGCTGGGCTCCTGGACTCCTTCAAGCTCATCAGCGTTCTCCTTGAGAAGGGTAGGGACTCTCCACACCCAGAGTTCAAGCCCCCACCACCATGGCTGTCGATACCTGCAACCTTCGTTGTCACAAAGCTTCCCAGTAAGAAGAAGTTATGTGACCAGGAAAGAGTACGAGCGCAAGCCCTACAAGGCATCCGCGCACTGTCGGAACTTGGAATGGTGGTCTATTATACGGATGGCTACGTAGACCCCAACAGGCCCCGTAGTGGGGGCGCTGCTTTCGTGACGGATGGTTTGACCTACGGCAGGAGAGTATCTGATCATCCGTCCACTCTCCAAGCTAAGGCCATAGCGGTCCAAGGAGCGTTAGAGCATGATCTAATATCTCGAGCTGGTCCTTTGGTGATCCACACGGACTCACAGTCTCTGCTAGGCAGCTTGGAATCGATACAGCCCAGCGACAATGTACCCCTACTGACCTCCATCCTAGCACTTCTGCTGAAGCTGCATCAGCAAGGCAAGAGTGTTACGCTCAACTGGGTGCCAAGCCACGTAGGTGTCCCAGGTAACGAGCTAGCCGACGCCGCAACAGAAGTGGCGCGCCAAAGACCCGAAGTCGATGTTGTCGTCCCTCTCAGCAGAAATCAGTTGCGCATACGCACCACGGCTCTTAATCAGGTACAACGGTTCCTTCAGCACAGACTGGAGGCAGAGGTGTCAGAGAGGGCGAGGTGGTACAGGGCAGTCACAGACTATGAGCCCCTTGTACTTCCTCGCTCCACACCTAGAAAAGTGGAAACTCTGCTCTTCCGTCTGCGACTGGAGGACCGTTGTTTCTGGCAGATCAAAAGTAACCCAACACCTGAAGAAAGAAGATGCCGCCACTGTAGCCACCCTGAAGCCACCCTGAAGCATTACCTCAAGCATTGCCCCGCAACTGCTTTTCTGAGGAGAGGGCCTCCGACAACATCTGAGGGTCTTGTGCGCCGCCTATGCCGCCTCTTAAGCGCTTACGAACTGCGTCGGCTGGTGGAGTGTCAGCCCTCCCTTTAAATTTATATCTATATATATATATATATATATATATATATATATATATATATATATATATATATATATATATATATATATATATGTCTTCAGTTAGTACACCATTCACTGAACCATCCACTTGTAACATCTTTCCCCGAAACACTTAACAACGATACATCATGAAGGGTGCATTCGTCGGGATGTGCATACGCATTTTGCATGAGTATGCACATCTTGTGAATGTGTGAGTGTGTGTGGTTGGGCCCACACACACTCATAAGTCAAATCACCCTCCAAACGGGCTCACACTTAAAGCCCGTGGGAATATTTTTTCCCAAATTAAACAAACAGACAGACAGTAAAAAGACATTAGCCATCTCCAAACGTACGTATCCCTCCACCCATAAAAAGCATACATATATATGTGTATATATGTATATATAATTATATAAGAGTATATATAAGTATATATACATACAACTTAATAAAAGGGAACATGTGCGATACATTTCACAATAATAACCAACACAACCTAACCAAACTTCAAGGCACAAAGCCAAATAAAAATCACACATGTTCCCCTCAATATTTAAATAATAATGCACATGAAGGAAGTATGCGACAATACATTCATAACTTAATCTACACACACTAAATCATAAACCTTCTAAGGAAATAAAAACGCATACTTCCTTCATACATCTATACCTTATTTACAATGTTTATTCTTATTTTTATTATGTCCAATTAATCATGTTTAGCTAGCTAGGAAAATTAAAATTAGAATAGAGTTAGGACCACCGACCTTCACGTTAACACAATAATTATGCAAGTGGGTCCGCCCCACAATTTCAACACTCAACTTCCTTCATTTTCTATACTTTATCTTCTCCTCTCACCCCCCTCCCCTTCCCCCTTCACTGTAGACATTATTCTATTCTATTCTAAAAGACAGAGATAAGATAGATTCTGTACTGAGAGGACGTCCACGCTGGATTGCTCGCCACCGAAATTACGCCTTATAGCCGTCTTTCACCCTAGTCGCTAGCTCTGATTTACGTGCTACGACCATTTTACCATCGAAATTGTACTGCTACCCGAGACAATTCCCCCTTCCTGTGGAATTTCGCTCTGGCAGGATTATGCCCTGCATAACTCTCCCTGCACGATCGGCGTAGCCCTTGCGGTTCTTTTAAAAATCGCCTTTACGGCGGGAGAGGAGGGAAGCCCTTCTTCAAGAAAAGTCCGGTCTCGCACGCTCTAGGTGCACTCGGGCCTCGTATTCGATCGATTGCTGCTAGGTAGACAGGTCACGTAAAGCGAATCAGCACCAACACGTTAGTAAACGCCCGCGGCCCCCTGCCCCTTAGATTTCCGCCCTTTTTTCACGAACACTGATTTTACGTTACTCCGTTACCTTTCGTATTCAGTGCCGCCATGGCGGCCACTGATAGTGTCACTGGCGTGTCGAAACGGCGTCGATACGCTCTGGGATCAGCGCCTCCATCAGATGATGAAGCTGCTGCCGTGGTGGCCCCTGTTAGTGGCAAGGGTGGCAAGCTCCCCACCTTTAAGGTCGTACCCTCGGCGGGGTATGACACGGCCTTCGAGGTGGTCAGAGCTCTAGAGAAGGGCCCCCTACGTGGTAAGCTTCTGTCCCTCCGGCCCCTTGGCGATGGTAACGTGCTATTGTTACCAAGCACCTATGACCTTGTCGAGGAGCTGGATGGGATCAAGTCGCTTTATGGCAAGCCTATGATCCTGGAGCGGCTTAACCCGGAGGCCAAAAAGCATCGACTCGTGATACACAATTACCCGACCGGCTACTTGACTGAGGCCATCGAGGATCACAGTCAGGTAATTGCGGCCACGAGGATGCGCCGATGGGACATGACGCCCACACGCCAAGTGCTAATCACGATCAGAGGTGAAACTTTTGACTCGATTGACCTGGGATGGTATGGCAGGTATGATGTACGAACGTACATCCCTGATCCTCACCGTTGTTTCAGGTGTCAGTGCTATGGTCATCACCAGGCGAGTTGCACTTCGAAACAGCCCAAGTGCGGCATTTGCAGCATGCCTCATGCCACTGAGACTTGTCTTAACAAGTTCAAGGCTGGCACTGAGACTGTTGCCAAGTGCCCCAACTGTAGTAAGAAGCACCACGCCTGGAATACCTCGTGCGCAGTGCGTAAAGTTCAGGCCATTGCCTGTAAGGAGAGGACAGAGAAGCGACAGGACTTCATACCTGCCCCCCCAGGAACATTTGTATGGGGCAGCAGGAAACACTCTCCTACCATAGCACCACCACCACCTACACACAGTGCTCCTGATCTGAACAATCAGGAGCACTTTCCATCACTAAAACCAGCTCCTACACAGACTAACACAAAGACATAACCAGCTCCCAAAAAAGCCACACCCACCTCTAAACCCGTGCCCGCCTCTAAACCTGCGGCCACCTCCAAACCCACGCCTGCCTCCAATCCCACCCCCAAACCTAAAGCCAAGCCCACGCCCCCAGTACCAACCCCATGAGCACAGGACTGACGGTCCCCTCCACCGCAATATCCGCCTGATGTCACCCCCCTTAGGGAGGATGATATCGACCTGATTGTGACTGGTGTCGTCTCTGCAGTCGCTACTACCCTCGGGGAGAGCGACCCAGACAAATTGCTAGTCATGGTGGATAGGGCCATCAAGAACGTGCTCAAACTCCTAAAAGAGAAGAGGAACCCTAAGCGAAAGGAGGGGACTCCCTCCCCCTCTACCTCCTCCTCTCCTGCCTCCTCCCCCGCCTCTTCCACTACCTCTTCCTCTTCCTCAACCTCCTCCTCCCCTTCCACTTCCCCAAAGCCTGCCACACCCACTTTTACCATTGAGAAAGCTACACCCACATCTTCAAAGACTAAGAGTGTCTTCTGCTAAGCCCCAACGTCATTTTGCATTGAGGCTTGAAGACTCCTCTTCTGATGAGAAGGGAAACGCTCCCACTGTTACAAAGTCGCAACCCATCTTGTCGTCTGACCGGGGAGGACAAGATGAGACAGTAATGGAAACCGACAGGGAAGAACATCGCCCTGTTCAATAATCACTTAAGGTTGCTACAGTGGAACGTAAACGGGTTCCGCAGCAAAAGCTCGTATCTCCTTGCGCTTGCGCAGGAGCATGATTACGATATCATGCTTCTCCAAGAGACATTGGTGAGCGATGAGATGCGATTTCCGGGATATCGCATCTTCTCCTTCCCTCGCTTACCCAATACTAGGGGGTGCATGATCTTAGTCAAATCATCCATCCCCTGTAGTGAGATCATGGACCCTGTATCATGTGGGGATGGTGTAGAAGTTCTTGCGGTTCGACTTCATCGGGCCCACGAAACGTACACCATCTACAACATATACAGGGGCCAAAGAGCGGAACTGGACCTTGGAGAAGTGTGTGCTCTTGCTGCGGACAGGCTCCTCATCATAGGAGGGGACTTTAACGCCCACCATGATATTTTGATGTCGTCCCATGGGCCCAATGTCGCTGGGCGCCACTTAAGTTACATACTAGATGAATGCCCTGACACTGCGTTTTTGAATAATGGTAATCCGACGCATGTGTAAGGTGGACGACTTGATCTGACCTTGGCGACGGCCACTCTCCTCCCTAGGGTAGCCTGGGAGGTGCATCCTATTGTCACTAGCGATCACTTCGGTGTCTCTGTGCACATACGGGATACACCACCCATACCAGATGTATTACCTGTTCCCAGGTGGAAGACAGCTTTGGCAAACTGGCCAGTGTTTGAGAGGTCTGTTGAAGAATGGGCAGCATCCTACGTTCCACCACAGGACGTGGAAACGTTAGAAGCCGACTCTTCTGCAGCCCTTCAGGTGGCTGCCAACAGAGCCATCCCGAAGACTCGCCAGTCCCCCAGAGAACATATGAACAGCTGGTACTATACCCCCGAGGTGAGAGAGGCCAACCATCGGGTGAACATGCTTAGGCGTGTTTTCCGACGGCGCCGAACTCAGACCAATTTGGCCAACTTGCGCGCTGCAGTTCATGACACTCACGTCATAGCTGCAGATGCCAGAAGAGCTAAATTTCTTGAATGGTTTAAGGGCTTTAACGCTCACACCTCCCTAGCAGAGCTGTGGTCTAAGCTCCGTAAGGCTACTGGCAGGACTCAACCACGAGGCACTCATCATGCTCCTGATGCTGAGGCACAGCGGCTGGTGCAGGAGTTTGTCTCTCGCTCCAGCAGCACCTCACTCCCGCAGTGTGTTCAAGACACTTTGCAGAACCTCCAAGGAGTGAGGCGTCATAGTGTTGAGGATATGATGAGTCGATCAGATGACACTGACGCTAGCTTTACGCTTCAGGAGCTACGGGTCACGCACAAAACCAGCTCAGACACGGCACCTGGAGAGGACCTCATCACCTATTTCATGCTAACCCATCTTGGGCCAGGGGGCGATGAGGCACTTCTAAGGGTGATAAACACGTCTTGGAGGACTGGCAAGCTACCAACAGCCTGGAAGACGGCAATCATAACGCCAATTCCAAAGCCAAAGGAACCTAGTGCTTATCGCCCCATCAGCCTGACAAGCTGCATGGGGAAGACAGAGGAGAGGATGGTGCTAAACAGGCTGCTGTGGAAACTGGGCCCAATGCAAGAGCATATCCATGCTTACTGCAAGGGCACTGGCACAGCAAACAGTATAGCAACACTCCTCAATGCTATCAGTGGCACACTGTCCATCGTGGTCTTTTTGGATTTGGAAAAGGCGTTTGAGCTGGCCAGTCCACTTGTGATATTAGACACCCTTGCTCGCAGGGGCGTAAAAGGCAAGCTGCTTTCTTGGATTGCTGACTATCTCAGTCACCGGTCTGCGAAAGTACGCTTTCAGGGTCATATATCATAGGCCAAAATGATGGAGAATGGCACTCCACAGGGGGGGGGGCGGTCCTCAGTCCCACTCTGTTCAATGTGCTCGCCTCCAACATTCTGGAACTACCTCTACCACATGGGTGCAAGATCATCTGCTATGCAGATGACATTGCGCTCATAATTACTGGGAAACGGCAGTGCTTCAACAATGCTCAACGCTGTCTAAGCGCTGTAGCGACAGAATGTTGCAGGTTAGGGTTAAAGATCTCCCCCACAAAATCGAAGTCCATGGCATTGAGACTCTGGAATGAAGGGAAGCACCTCACCATCCAGGACCTTAGGTTGGACTGGGTTCACCAGTATCAGTACCTGGGGGTCTGGATTGATGAGAGGCTCACCTTTCAGAAGGAACTAGCCTATCTCAAGGAGAGACTGAAGGCAAGAACCACAGTTATGAGAGCAATGACGGGGAAGGACCTTGGTGACACGCATCGGGTCCTTCGCACATTCTATGTGCACGCTGTCCGCAGTTTGGTGGACTACGCTGCCCCAGCTCTCATAAATGTGGCGACTGCCAAGCTTGAAGACCTGGAGCCTTCCCAAAATGCCGCAGCAAGGATTAACCTGGGAGCTCAACCTTGGACCAAGATTGTTAACCTCCAGATGGAGGCTTCATTGCCTTCATGAACATCACGGGTCAGAAGGCTGGAGATCGACTTTCTTGCCAAGATAGTCCAGAGCCCTAGGATAACTGAGCTAAGCCAGAGCCTTGTGATAGCTCTGGGACGGGTGGGTACTCATATCCACTCTGATACCTGGCTATCACAGGCGGCTGGACTTCTGGACTCCTTCAGGCTCACCAGTGTTCTCATTGAGAGGGTAGGGACTCTCCACACCCAGAGTTCAAGCCCCCACCACCATGGCTGTC
The DNA here is from genome assembly GCF_046742065.1 of Oratosquilla oratoria. Taxonomy (NCBI): domain Eukaryota; kingdom Metazoa; phylum Arthropoda; class Malacostraca; order Stomatopoda; family Squillidae; genus Oratosquilla; species Oratosquilla oratoria. Next base: position 47,914,667 of record NC_134799.1, read on the forward strand.
GATACCTGCAACCTTCGTTGTCACAAAGCTTCCCAGTAAGAAGAAGTTATGTGATCAGGGAAGAGTACAAGCGCAAGCCCTACAAGGCATCCGCGCACTGTCGGAACTTGGAATGGTGGTCTATTATACGGATGGCTACGTAGACCCCAACAGGCCCCGTAGTGCGGGGGCTGCCTTCGTGACGGATGGTTTGACCTACGGCAGGAGAGTATCTGATCATGCGTCCACTCTCCAAGCTGAGGCCATAGCGGTCCAAGGAGCGTTAGAGCATGATCTAATATCTCGAGCTGGTCTTGTGGTAATCCACACGGATTCACAGTCTCTGCTAGGCAGCATAGAATCGACATAGCCCAGCGACAATGTACCCCTACTGACCTCCATCCTAGCACTTCTGCTGAAGCTGCATCAGCAAGGCAAGAGTGTTACGCTCAACTGGGTGCTAAGCCACGTAGGTGTCCCAGGGAATGAGATAGACGACGCCGCAGCTGAAGCGGCGCGCCAAAGACCCGAAGTCGATGTTGTCGTCCCTCTCAGCAGAAATCAGTTGCGCATACGCACCACGGCTCTTAATCAGGTACAACGGTTCCTTCAGCACAGACTGGAGGCAGAGGTGTCAGAGAGGGCAGTCACAGACTATGAGCCCCTTGTACTTCCTCGCTCCACACCTAGAAAAGTGGAAACTCTGCTCTCCCGTCTGAGGTTGGAGGACCATTGTTTCTGGCAAATAAGAACAACTGCACGCCAGAAGAAAGAAGATGCCACCACTGCCGCCACCCAGAAGCCACCCTTGACCAATACCTCCAGCATTGCCCCGCAACTGCTTTTCTGAGGAGAAGGCCTCCGACAACATCTGAGGGTCTTGTGCGCCACCTATGCAGCCACCTAAGCGAATACGAACTGCGTCGGCTGGTGGAGTGTCAGCCCCCCCTTTAAATCTTATATATCTTTTGCACTTGTTCATATCAGGAAGGGTGAATTCGCCGGGATGTGCATACATATTTCACATAGGTATGCACATCCGGTACATGTATGAGTGGGCGTGGCCAAAGCCACACACACTCATACATTGAATCACCCCCCTCTTATAAATATGCTATACAAATTGCTACACTACACAATCCACTGAATACACAGTTATGTTAGGAAGGGTGTATTCACCGAGATGTGCATATGTATATCATATACGTATGCACATCTTGTGAATGTATGAGTGTGTGTGGTTAAACCCACTCACACTCATAAGTCACATCACCATCCAAACGGCCTCACACTCAAAGCCTGTGGGAGCTTCACTCCCAAATTAAACAGAACAGAACAGTATGCTCATTCCTTTGAGAAAGTCAGTAGACGAAACGTCAGGAATAAACGCTTCACTTCCAGTCCATATTTCCTTTGCCGTGTTTATGCAGATTGACGACAAATCCAGTGGTGTCGAGTCGATCAAGAAGGGCGTCCAATTTATGGAGGTGTTCTCCCCAGGAATCTGCTAGAATGATAAGGTCATCAAAGAAGGCGTAAGTATCAGGGAGGCCGGCTATAGTATGATTAATAACACGTTGGAAGGTGGCAGGGGCATTGCAAAGCCCGAAAGGTAGATAAAGGAGGATAAGGTTTGGGCTCTGGGGGTTAATCTGATTTGGTGGTAGCCTCTAATCAGGTCCACCATAGAGATGAAAGGAACTCTTCCCACTTGATCCACGAGGGCGTCGATGCGGGTAGTCGATACAGAGCCTCCATTCGTCATCACCTTTCTTCAGAACTAGAAGCACCGGCGATGCCCAGGTGGAGCAGCTTGGTTCAGCTAGTCCGTTCTCCAACAGGTAGGCCACTTCTTTCTGCATCTTCTCTGCCTTATGGGGGTTGAGGCGATAAGGGGTCTGGCGGATAGGAAGGGTATTAGGGTGCAACTCTATATTATGGTTAACGGTGGTGTGCAATCCAGGTTTATCCGAGAAGACGGAGGGGTGTTTCTCGAATAACCGAATTATGCTTTCCCGTTTCGTGTCATCTAGGTGCCCAAGGCACTGAGTAGGGTCTGCAAGGAGGGCAAAGTTGGACTTGAGAGTAGTCGTATCGACCTCTCGTAAGTTAGGTTCATCGGTAAGAGGGGATTTTACAAGGCATGATACTGGTCTCTCTAGCACATCAGTAGGCTTTCTACGGACGTACTCTTTCATTAGATTGATGTGAACAAGTCTAGAGTCTTTACGACGGTCAGGAGTGAGGACTACGTGATTTTGCTGATCCAGCCTGTGAGAAACTACACAAGGGCCCTGGAATTTGAGAGAAAGAGGGGTCCCTGGGACTGGTAAGAGAAGAAGTACCTCATCACCTGGATTGAATTTCCTAACTTTTACCTTTTAATCAAAATGAGCCTTCATTTTTCGTTGAGAGGTTTTTAAATTTTCCAAGGCAATGCTTCTTACTTTATGCAGTTGAATTTTTAATTTATCCAAGAATTGATTCACTGTCTGGTTAGGATATTGAGGAGTTTCCTGGTACCACTGTTCTTTTCGAACCTTGAGGAGCCCTCTTATATGGCGCCCATAGAGCAGTTCAAAGGGAGAGTATCCCAATGACTGTTGAACGTCTATCTGGCCGCGAACAGTATTAATGGTAACCCCTCATCCCAATCCAAAGAGGATTGATTGCAATATTTTTTGAGCATTGACTTGAGAGATTGATGAAAACGTTTTAATACCCCTTGTGATTCCGGATGATAAGCAGAGGACAGGATTTTGGAAATACCTAGCTCCTTTAGGATACTGGCAAAGAGGTCGCTCGTGAAGTTAGTTCCTCAATCGGATTGAATTTCTTTTGGCAATCCTACTTGAGTAAAAAAAATTCAAGAAAGTGTCAGCTATAAGTTTGGCCTTTATTTTCTTAACAGAAAAGGCTTCAGGATACCTCGTTACCGGGCACATGACAGTGAGAATGAATTGATTTCCCTTTTTGGTCTTAGGCAGGGGTCCAACACAGTCTATAATAATTTTATCAAAGGGCTCATCTGGAACTGGAATGGGGTTTAGGGGAGCCTGGGGAATTCTCTAGTTCGGCTTGCCCATCATTTGGCAAATGTTGCAAGACCTCACATATTCTGAGATTGTCCTTTTTAAACTGGGCCAGAAGAAATGAAGGTTAATTTTCTTGTAAGTTTTACTGACTCCCATATGTCCTCCAGCTCCATCATGGGCTATTTCAATCACTTGCTTTCTGATGGATAAAGGGATATCTATCTGGTGGACCTGTGCCCAAGAATCACGGCCAGAGCAATTGGAAGGTTTGCTACATCTCATCAAGATACCATCCCGGTAATACTAACCTGGGAAATGGTCGACCTCTTCCCTGGAATCGACCGCTAGTCTATGGAAATTATTTAAGGTGGAATCATCCTGTTTAGCTTTGATTAAGTTCTCTCGGGAAATTAGTTGGTTGGGGAGATCAAATTTATAAGATACATTACTATCAGAGAGGGGAGTTTGGGATCTGGTGACTGCGCACAGTGGAAAAATGTTAAGGTGAAGGTGATCTTCAACAACAGTAGGGGTCTTGTCACTAGGGAACTTTGTAATATCTGGGGGAGGAACAACCATAGAACCAGCTAGATCATTTCCTAGGATAAGATCAACCCCAGGAACAGGCATAGAGTCTTTCCAGACGCCAACTTCTACTTCTCTCTGGAACAACTGACATTTTAAAGAGACTCGAGCTAGCTCAATGGACTGGTTAGAGGATAAATCACTGACAGTTACTTTCCTTCCTGTCATTCTATTGTTTATATCAGGCAAAGCACTGGTTTATGAGAACCGTAAGATTTTGGTCCAGTATACTGGGTAGGTGCTTTCGACCCACTATTCACTTTGACATTCTGCAACCTGGCTCTTGGCATCGAGTGGTGTGATGGCCAGGTTTTTTACAGTAGTTACAGGAAAAATAGAGGGGGGTAGGGATAGAGGTTTTTCCTGCCTGCTTATCATCGGGAGTGGCAAGGGAACCTACTGATGGCTTTACAAAATTGCTTCCCCGCTGTACGTTCAACCTGTTAAGTACCGCAAATTGATCGGCAAGTAGGGCTGCTTCAGTTAAATCAAGCACATCTTTCCCATTTAAATGAAGCATGATTTGGAATGGAATTCTGCGTTTGAATTCCTCGAGGACCATCAAGTTAACGAGTTGATCATAAGTTTTTATTTTGGTGGCAAAGAGCCATTGTTTAAAGATTCTGAGTTTTTCAGAGGCAAATTCGACATATGTCGTTTTATTTGATTTGGTCAAATTTCGGAACTTTTGACGGTAAGACTCAGAGGTAACTTGATAGACATTGAGGATACTAGATTTGACTAATTCATAGGAAGAGTACTCCTCAGGACTGTTGAAGACTTTGGCGGCTGTTCCTACCAATTTGCTTTGAATAATCCGTACCAATTTTTCTACGGGCCAGTTTAAGTGCTCAGCTAGACGTTCAAATTGCCTAAAGAAGTATTCTGGGTCTGACTCATTAAAATTGGGAATAGAGACAACTTGGTTATTTAATAGGTGGGCAGATTTATCATTCCTATCTTTGTCAGCCAATGTTAATTTACCCTGGTATTCCAATTCGAGTTCCCTTTCTCTGTTCTCACGTTCTCTTAATTTCATTATTTCAAACTCCCGGCCTTTCTCTCGTTCCTCTCGTTCTTTCTCACGTTCTTCACTTTCTTGTCTCATTCTCTCTCTCTCTAGTTTAATTTTCTCTAGTTCTAAAGATACAACTGATCTATTTAAGGGAGAGTGGGGGGAGCGCGGGCTTCAGGCTGAAAGGGGGGGTTACTGTTGCTTACATTCGGGTCTTTCAGTTACGTCACAAGCACTCTCCTGGTGAATTAATTTGAATGCGTCTGCATCCAGTTCATCCTTTCGTGATTTAGAAGGGGCATTAATTCGGTGGGTTTGAGCCAACAGTCTCCAGTCATCTTTCTTGGTGATCACACTCTAACTGATCCACTGAAGGATTTTTAACAAAAGTACCTATATTGAAAGCCATCTTAACGGTAAGAAGGGGCTAATTTTGACTTAAGGTGATTGAGTATGTATTTACTCGTAGAATTCCACTCCAGAGAATTAGTGTTAACCAAATCTTGGACTTCACATATGGAAATTGATTAATTCTGTGTCCGGGTGGAGTGAACTTGATGATGGGTCTCTGTGAGTACCCGGTCTATGAACATTTATTCTATATACGGTATGTATACTAAGGTATCAGCGCTCAGAACTACACGCCTGAAACTACGGATAGTCTGCTTTAGAGGTTTCCCGATAGGAAAGAGGAGAGCTCACACATAGACTGTCGCTGTATCAGAATATGGCTAACTAATGGTCTCAATCTTAGAATACATGGCTTACTGTGCAGGTATAGTGAACTTTTGAAGCTGTGGGGGATAGTATGAATCTCCTAAACACAGATATTGAGGGAAAGGTCACTATAACTGGGTCGTAACAATGGTTCGACGTAGAGGCTACAGTAAGTGGGTAGTTTGGAAGGTCACTAGTTAACTCGGGAAGGGTTGGTAGTTGAATGCAGGAAAATTATTTGGGCGAGTTACTGCGAACTTGATAGATAGAGATTCTCCTTTGGAACCGATTGAAAATGTCGGACATATGAATGTCAGCGTCTCACACACTTCGAATAATCGACACCTTAATGTTTTACATCCTATCATCTAACCTAACGTAGTATTGGTATTTTAAACACAAATAGAACATGTATAAATTTACATCCTATCATCTAGCCTAACGTAATATTGGAAACATAAATAAAACACGAATAAATAGTTCAGTGAGAGTGAGTGTACGGGAGTAATGAACAAAATGACAATCGCACGTGTTACTGATAATTGACGTTAAGTGGTTAGCAGATTTCGATATTACCTACGAGTCGCTAATTTATTTCATGTAAATATAAAAGCCCTTGGCAGGCCCACCAAATTGTCATGGGCTTGCTAGGTTTGGCCTGAGTTGACGGAAAGTATGTAATTAATTTCAAGTCTAGGGGTAAGTCGAGTTCCAGTTCGGGAGCAAGCCCGTAACAATTATTAAGTGGAACGTATAGACCAAGGTCTAAATATACAGGTCAGACAGTTTGAATTCTTCTGCGCAGCTTCTGACGTCATTAGGCTGGGTCCATTTTCTCTTTGTGAAACACTGAAGAAAACTGTGAAACGCCAAGGAAGACAGGAACTATAATATTTTATATTATATATATATATATATATATATATATGTATATATATATATATATATATATATATATTATATATTCATATATATAGACAGGAACTATAATATTTTATATATATTTATATATATATTTTATATAATATTTGTCAGAATATAACTAATTGCGTGGAGCGGTGCGAGCGAAGGCAACGTCTTTTCTAAACGACGCACCAGCTTCAACTGACAGCCAAAGGACCCGCCAACCCCACTTTGAACAGCCAGGTGACGTTCACGGGCCCGCTGCGCCAACTCCCTCGAAATTCGGTCGGAAGTGGTTAGACCTTATATTCTTAGATCTTGGTATAGACCAGGTCTAACCGCTTGAGCCGTTCTGCGCAGCTTCTGACGTCATCTGGACGTTTCCGTTTTCTCTTTGTGAAACACCGAAGAAAACTGTGAAACGCTAAGACTGGAATTATTATATTTCCCCCCCCCCCCGTTATCTCTCTCTCTCTAGCTCATTGCTATTATCAGTGTGTATTTACCTAGCTATGTTCGTGGTGTCCCGTCTTCACATCTCATTTTATCTAAACTGTTTTCAAATTCATGTATTGTTTCCACTTTCCGTTGTGTTGTTCTTATCTATATTTTAACCTATGCTTTTACTGATATTTTCGATTTCCCCTGTGTCGTCAGCAGACCTCGTTCATATTTTTCTGCTGTCAGGGGGAGCCCGTTCGTCTCCCTCATTTCCTTCCATTTCCCTCAGTAATCCCTCCCCTTCTCCCCTTTCATCACCTTTCTACATCACGAGCTTTCCCCTTCCCTACTAATACAAAAAGGTACTTCCTCGTAGTTGAAATCCACGAAAACTGCGTTTTTTTCCCGGAGTTCCAATCTTCGCCGTCAATCTGACGATTGTGTGCGTGTGTGTGTGTGTGTGTTATATCTACACCTGTCGCTGCTGGGACTCATAAAAAAAATTGTGATGCATTGGTATGTGTGTGTGGCCAAGAGGGATTTAAGAAATGCAATAATAGTACCAACCCTCACATATGCAATTGAAACATGACATTGGAATAAGAGTCAGAGGTCTAGAGTGCAGGCAGTGGAAATGAGTTAAGTGAGAAGTGTTTGTGGTGCAAGTAGAATGGATAGAATGAGTAATGAAAGTGTGCATGAGCTTTTTCCAATGGGTCTCAAAGGCGAGGGGAAGAAATGTAGTGGTTGAAGACAAGGTCTATATATACGACCTTGGTTGAAGAGGTAGAGATAGACATTAAAGTGGTTTGGCCACATGGAGCAAATGGAAGAGAGTAGGATGACCAAGAGGGTGTATGTGAGATAGAGGGGGGGGAATGATAAAGGGTGACCTCCAGTAAAATGATGGAGGGATAGGGTGCGGGAGTATGTCAGTAAGAGGTGTGAAAGATCATTGAGAGATCTTGAGCAGGCAAGGAGAGTGTGTTTGGATAGAGATGGAAGCTCTTATGCCGTGGTCATCTCATTGTGGGAGCTCCTGGGAGCAGGTGTCAAAAATGATGATAATGATTAGTGTGCGCTTGTACGTAAACATTCTCTCTCTTTCTCTCTCGCACACATACAATGGAATATCAAAACCGAAATAACAGGTAATAACTTTTATTTGACTACAAAGGATTACAAAGGCGGAGCATGCCGACAGGAGACCTTTTGGTCCATATCTAGGTCGGATGCGAAAAAAAAATCATAATAAATTGATGAATAAAAACTATAATAATGTAAATAACAAATAAAATACATAAATAAATGCTATAGTTAATGATAAACAAACAGGTAAAAAGTAAATAATAATGAATTGACATATAGCTAATAATAAATGGAAATCAAAACAGACAAATGATAACAAAACAAAAACAAATAATATGAATTAAACTATAATCATTACAGCATCTTGCTTAGGTGTTTATCTAAACGATTCTTAAAGCTTCGAACTGAACTACATTGCACTACCTTGTTCTGGGTGGCTAAAGAAACTCAGGAGGCACAGTTCAAATTTATAGAATGGGAAAAAATATATTATATGGCACGACACAATGGACAAGCGTGCAGTAGGCGTGAACGTGATTTGTCGACTGACGCCAACGTTCCCGCTAAAAACTACCCACGCATTTGCTAAAAATAATATATACTACAGAAATTTATACAACATTATATTACACTATAAATAGAATATATCCTTACAATACAAGTTAATGAACCGTGCCAACACATCGCTCGGCCCGCGCCCTCGGTGCCCACACCGAGCAACCAAGAAAAACTGACCGAGGCACACAGAATACAAATACAGGCAAGCCACACACAAACCACACGCACAAGTGGCAGACAGAAATGTGGCACACATGGATCTTAAGCACACCCAAAACATTACACAAATACATATACATAATTGAATACAGAACCAATATATACAAACACAAAAAAAAGGACATAGAATTGGGTAAACCACAAGAAATACAAGAAGTTTAAACACAATTACACATACACAATGATAAAGAAATGTACTGGCGCCAGTAAAAAAAAATAATAATCAGGGCAATTGCCGAACGTCCGGGACATGAAACATGAAACAATACAAAATACACAATATACAAAATACACATGAAATAGACAAGAGACATAGGACAATGGGAAGAACAAAACACCATTGGCAGAAAAATAACAGTTGTAAACATAACAAAGATTACATCCCCTACCACAGGTACGCCAAACCCAAATGAGTCTGCACCCAAGAAAATACACAATTTACAATAGTAAGGGCTAGGGGGGTACAAAACTTCACAATCCAATTACATACAAATACACAAAAATACATACAAGAGGCTCACTCGACCATCAAGGTCTAGCACTTCGTGAACGTAGATGATACGAGTGGCCTACAATGGGTGATACAATGGGAACATTGAGTGTTGGGGGAGGTTGGGTGAATACAGGTATGGGCACCTGCGTCTTTTTAAGCCTGTCAGAATGGCAAATCTCACTAAAACCCGTAGATGGGTCAAAAACCCTGAATTTGTTGGGATGGAGCTGTTCTGTTACTAAAAAGGGACCTGTGAATTTACAATTTAGTTTGGACTGGCGGTCCGGCATGCTCCTAAAGACATGATCCCCAACAATGATGTTCACAGGTTTAGCACGACCATGTTGGTGTTTTAACATGTCAGCCTTGGAAATAACAAGTTTGTCCCTAACAGATGCATAAATATCATGCAGCACATGACCCTGAAGTTTACTATAGTCATCCACATTGTAGAGGGGACGAGCAGGACTGTCAAGCATATCATCAGGGAGTCGTTTCTCTGATCCAAAGACAACACAATGGGGCGTTTTTCCCGTGTAAGCGTTTATGGTGCTGTTGATACAAGCACTAACATGGGGAAGGCAATCCTCCCAAGACTCATGAAAATGACTAGCAAGGTGACGTAAGATCTCCAAAATTTTCCTGATCGTCCTCTCTACAAGACCATTGGACGCTGGATAATAGGCAGTAACAAAAGTTTGTTTAATGCCATAACGTGCACAAATGCCTGCCAAAACCTCGTTCTTAAATTCAGTCCCATTATCACTAAGGAGCACCGAAGGAGTGGTGTATGGACACAACACATGGGAAACTAAAGCATGTGCTACAACTGGTGCAGATTTGTTACGTAAGGGAGCTAGGACCACAAAACGACTAAAATGATCCACACATACAAGGACATACACAGAGCCCTGTGTGCTACGAGGCAGTTGCAAAAGGTCTATAGCTACAGTCTGAAAAGGGCGAGAAGGAATAGGGTACTCTAAAATGGGAGCAGTGCTCGTAGAACCTTTGTTCTGGGCACAAGAACTACACCGGGCCACATGAGAGGCAATGTCTAGTCGCATTTTAGGCCAATAATACTTCTTCCGCGCCATAGCCAGAGTTTTGTCACGACCTGGGTGACCAGCCTGAGGGGCATCATGAGCAAGGGACAAAACAATGGGAACTAGAGACTCAGGGATCACTAGCTGCGCCACATCCTACTCAAACACTTCCCCATTGCGAATGAGAGCTTCGTCCTGTAGGGAAAATTGGTACAGAGGTACTGGTAAAGCTGGTAAAGTGGAATCATCACCAGACTCCAAAGCATAAATGACAGCAGACCAAACAGGGTCTTCACGCTGAGCTTTTACCAGATCCTGCAGGGAAAAGTTATGAATCACGGTAACAGCAGCAACAGGGATATTCCGTGAAAGTGCATCAGCAACATGATTAGCTCGCCGGGCAAATGCTTTAGGGTTGGATTGAATTCCTCAATCGTGAGGAACCATCTGGCTAGGCGACCTGACAGATTCTTTCCTTGAAAAAGCTGAGTGACAGCAGTGGTCCGTGTAGACTGCAATAGGATATCCAAAAATGATATCACGGAAGTGCTTTAAAGCCCACACCACTGCCAGGGCCTCTAAATGAGTAATAGAGTAATGGGACTCAGGCTTGTTAAGAATGCGACTAGCATATGCAATAACATGAGGTCTACATCCATCTACTAGTTGCATGAGTACAGCTCCAATACCTGTACCAGAAGCACCTGTACAAATAGTAAAGGGGATACTATAATCAGGGAAAGCCAATACAGGTGCTTCAGTAAGAGCAAGCTTCAAAGAATCAAAACTTGTCTGATGGACATCACGCCACTGGAAGGAAGAGTCCTTCTTGAGAAGGCGAGTGAGAGGGGGAGCAATTGAAGCAAAGTCTTTAATAAATGCACGATAGTATCCTGCAAGTCCAAGGAAGGAACGTACATTTTCAACCGACTTCGGTATAGGGAAGTCTCTGACTGCCTTGATCTTTTCACCTGTGGTATGGATACCATGCTTGTCTACAACATGACCTAGAAACTGGATACTAGCATTGAAAAAGGAACACTTGGGTAAGTTGAGTTTCAACCCAGCTTCTGCAAACCGTTGCAAGACCATGGACAACTTAGAAAAGTGGCTCTCCACATCTTTGGAAACTAGAATCAAATCATCCAAGTAAACAAAAAGTCCATTCCCAATTAAGCCATGAAATATAGAGTTAACTAAACGCTGGCAAGTCAAAGGAGCATTCCGCAAACCCATGGGGCAACGAAGCCATTCATAGTGCCCATTGGGAGTCGAGAAGGCCGTGATCTTACGAGACTTCTCCTCCAGGGGTATCTGCCAAAAACCTGCTTTTAAATCTAAAGTGGTGAACACTGTATTACCAGTGCCAATGGACTGAAGAAGCTCGCTTAAGATAGGCAGAGGATAATGATCAGGAAGAGTGACCTCATTGACTTTCCTATAATCAACCACAGGACGAAAAGATCCATCCTTCTTAGGCACCAGGAGAAGAGGCGAGCTCTACTCTGAGTGGGACTCCTGTACAACACCTTCACTCAACAAATCGTCAACCAAGGACTGGGCTATAAGCCGACGAGAGTGAGGCAACCTGTAAGAGGGGACGTAAACAGGACGAGTGCCTGGCTGAAGGTCAATTCTATGAACCACACGATCCGTAACCCCTAACGGATCACCTGGTAAAGCCAAAGCCTGACGGTGGGTAACTAGCAGGTCAAGGAGACGAGGCGTCTCTTTAGGAAAATCAGTTTCGCCTACAAATGTGGCAAGTTCAGAACCTACGCGGGCAGGGTCACGCGTTGGAGGAGACTGTAGAACAGAAGCTGCTATAATAGGCGAATCTTGGAAAGCAGCAACGTGTACCACCTCAAAGGAGCCTAAGTGACTGCCAGGAGAGAGAGATAGGAGCACCCGTGACATTGGTTACCATCGCCGTGGTAACGTGATCCTCGCGAATAGTGGAGAGAGTTCCTTCTAGGGCAAGCCGACGAATACGAATAGAGACAGGCAAAGAGAGAACGTCAGACCCAATTGGGGCACCTGAGACGCGCACTGGTTCAATAAGATGCTCTCCTACAACAACAGCAGCACAATGAGCAACAGGGGCAGAGCGCTGAGAAATTGGGACAGGCACATGTGCGGAATGATCAAGCACAGAAGAATCACAAACAGAAACTGGCCTATCCGAAGCAGAGATATCAAATTTGCAGAAAGTCACTACACGGCGACTAGGAGAAATATCTATGCTATGAGCTGTAAGAGCATCAATACCCAGGAGGCAATCACACTTAAGGGCAATGCCAGAGACAACAGCAAAAGTGACATTGAATAATGTAGCATGCGAGGAAAAATGTAAAGGACGACAAACTGATCCTAGAACAAGCAAGGGAGAGCCTTGCACAGAATGCAAATTATTACAAAAGGGAGATAAAGGGAGATTATACAATTCTCGCAAGGCAAAATAAGCCTTTCTACTTAACAGACTACATTCTGCACCAGTATCTACAGTGACTGACAGAGGCGTATCCCTAGTAAAACATTGAAAGGTAAGTAATTGAGTAGATTCAACAGCCACAAAGGGAATTATTTGAGACCGAACATTGCTGGTCAACTCTTGGGGTTGGGAAACATGCGCTGGGGAAAATGGGATTGACGATGCTGGTGAGAAGTCTCATCCCTAAGTTTCAAAACCTTGAAACATTGATCAGTCGAATGTTTACACTGACCATGGATATGGCAATAACTGAGTGTACTTGGAGGTTCTACTCTGGAAAGGTCATGCGATTGATTAGAAGAAACAGTAGGTACACTCCTATGAACAGGGGGCAGTTTTGACTTGTTTACCTGGCGCCTACGGCGGAAACAAAAATCGCTCGAATGACCAGACCTGTTACAAAAAGTACACAACATGGGAGGGGGTGTAACTGTAGATTGAGGGGAACTAGGAGTAGAAACTGTAGGCTGAGAGAGTTGAGGAGAACAAGGGACATGACCCTGTTGATGAGCATTGCTAATACACAAAGAACTAGATGGGACTTCTCCCAGTTTACGAGAAAGTTGTGATGCAAAAGACAATAGAGTTTCATCAGGCTTATACTTGAGAGAAGATGCTGCTCGTCTCTCAGAAGGCAACAAAAAAAGGATGTACAAGAGAAACTGAATAATAAGACGAAATCTATCTACAGAAATGTTACCTTTCTCTACCCAGTCCGACTGGGACAATGACTCGAAAGCCTCAACAGCAAGGATACTGGCCTGAGCTTGCGCACGGCGATAATCGAGGGTACCCAGTCGGGATACGAGAGTATCAGCTAGTTTGAAGCACCAATGGAACGCACCACCACCAAGAGTATCTGCGAACAGTTGAAGGAAGTTAGACCTAAAGGTGTCATAATCATAGTTCAGAAGTTTAGGATCTAAACACGAAGCCGAGAGGAGTTCGGCAGCAAACGAATGTGGCACAATCTGGGACCTCACAAAGGATATCTTCTCAGGCCCCGTCGAAACGTTTGACTGTACAATAGCATCTTCATATTGTCTTATGAACTCAGCCGCCCTATAATGAGGGTCTATCCCTGAAAAAGGCACCACAGTTGGGTTTTGATGCAGTAATGTTACCCTATTACCCATTGGTTCAGATGAGCTTACCGGACTGAGAAACGAAGGCCTCGATTTAGACATGGTGGGAGATAACTTTGTCCCACTTCTTAAAATCATATGAAAATACTAACACCAAACAAATACAACACTCTAACGTAATCATGAAATAATGTAACAAAAATAATATAGTGAATCACACGGACAATGACATAATTTACAGAAACACAAGTATTGACACTACCAATGCCATACATAGACCACTAGGAAGAAAACTATATTACGACCGTAATGAAACACACACGTCGCAGGCGACGAAGGTCGTCCGGGGTAACATTAAGGGATGCGAACGTCACCACAAAAATTAATATAATTCATACAAACATAAATTGTGTAATGCATACAAACATAAGCATTGGAAAACCGAACCAATGCAATACATAAATCAATAATGTAATAATACGTAAGTACATATACGTAAATAAACACACGTCGCCAAGCGACGACAGTTCAACATTCAAAATAAAGCATACAATACAAACATAAGCATTGGAAAACAGAACCAATGCTATACATAAATCAATAATGTAATAATACGTAAGTACATATAAGTGAATAAACACGCGTCGCCAAGCGACGACAGTTCAACATTCAAAGTAAAGCCACGCCAATGACGTCACGGTTTCGAGCAGGGAAGCGTCACTTAACCGGTCTTCACATATTTAACTTTGGCTTCTCCTGGAGCAAATAAACTGTCTAATTCACCATCCAGGCGCAATTTCCGCTGAGGGTACCCAATGAGCAATAATCAGGACAGGTGACGATGATGTCCAAATATAGCAGGGAAGAAAAAAATCACTTGCCGGCATACGGCCTGCGCCGAAATACAACCAAAGACACAGTGTCCAGAGCACTATAATGTCTATAAATATGTAAGGTCACTGAAAATACCTGAGCTGTATCGAAAAAAATGGGGAGAAAACACAATACGAGCCACCAACCGATACGCACACTAGCCGGCAATTCAAAGTCACTGATTGTACTAGTCTTTGTAATAAATTGAGTCACTAGAAAAGTTTACGCTGCCACCAAATGTTCTGGGTGGCTAAAGAAACTCAGGAGGCACAGTTCAAATTTATAGAATGGGAAGAACTATATTATATGGCACGACACAATGGCCAAGCATGCAGTAGGCGTGAACGTGATTCGTCGACTGACGCCAACGTTCCCGCTAAAAACTACCCACGCCAAGCCTTCCGGCATTTGCTAAAAATAATAAATACTACAGAAATTTATACAACATTATATCACATTATAAATAGAATATAACCTTACAATACAAGTTAATGAACATAAACACACCGTGCCAACACAACCTGTGCAGGAAGTTTATTCCATTCATTAACTACATGGTTGGCGAAGTTATTTCTACCTACTTCCAAATTGAATCTATTTCAGGATAGTTTGAGACCATTGTTTCTTGTCTGATTCTCATTCAATGTGAAAAAATTTTCACTTTTGATGTTGTCAATTCCCTTTAGAATTTTGAAGACCTGTATCAAGTCACCTCTGAATGTACGCTTTTTAGGGAAAACAGATTTATATGTTTTAGTTGATTTTCGTATGATTTTTTTTTTTTTTTACATATATATTTGGAATCAGTTTTGTGGCTCGCCGTTGTACTTTTTCCAGTCTGTCAATGTCTTTAATGAGATTCGGTGACCATACGGAAACAGCATATTCCAAATGTGGACGAACTAACGATTTATATAGCTTGTTCATGAGTGATAGACTTTTGAAATCAAAAGATCGCGCAATCAGTCCTAGAATCTTATTTGCTTTCTCAGTGGATGAAATACACTGCTTGGATGATTTGAGATCGTTACTGATAATTACGCCAAGATCTTTTTCACTATCCACTTTTGTTAACGAATTTCCAAATAACTTGTAATCGTACTTACTGTTATTTTTACCTATGTGCATTACCTTGCATTTACTTGTGCTAAATTTCATTAGCCGCTTTTCAGACCATTGCTGTAATTTATCTAAATCTTCTTGAATATCTAATTGATTTAAGTGATCATTTGCCATTCCGCACAGTTTTGTATCATCAGCATATTTGGAAACAGTAGATTTTAGTCCATGGTCTATATCATTCATATATACTATGAATAGAAGTGGCCCAAGAACGGAGCCCTGAGGAACTCCACTTGTAACATTTTTCCATCTAGAAGTTTTGCCATTTAAAACAACTCTCTGTTCTCGATCATTCCACCAATTTCTAGTCCTACATTCATGTTTTGTCCATTTGTTTGGGTTAACGCACAAACTATCATATGCATCCTGTTTCACTTTCTCTAAAACACTAGTTTAGAATATTTCCTTTTTTCACTCTTGTGAAGCCTTAGATTTCTATTTAGGTTACGCATTCTAAAAAACATGCGTGTCCTTACAAAAAAAAAAAAAAATAACCTCTTGAGGCAATGTCACATATGTACAGATTTGCGCTGTTAATTTCTCTGTGGAGTTTGTTCCTGGTGTTAGTGATTTCTGGCCATGGTAACATAAGAACATGTGTTCCATTTTCTCAAGATCACACAAAAAACTCTCACTTGGTGTCATTAAACCACTAGACTTCCAACTAGCTATAGTATTCCATGAATTATTGTGTGATGTTACATGTGATCCAAGAAATTCATATTGTGGAAATTTGAAAGCAATGTATCCACCAAAATAGCGCAATCCTTCTTTTTTTCATTTCACTTCCCAAATTAAAAAATGGAATGCTATCATCAGGAAAATCTAGATTTTTTCCCTCAGAAATGTATGGATCATCAATATCATCAATATGTAAGTTAGTTAATATCATTGCTGATAAGCTTAATTCATTTTGCAATGAATCAGTCACACTATTCTCCTGATTAGAATTGCTCATCATGTCTTTGGTGAATGAATCACTCATCATGGGAACATTATTTTCAGTTGTTACTTTGTACTTGCTCCCCATCAATTTGCTATCTTTGCCAAGAAGATGGGCTCTTATTCTATATTTAAAAGCAAGAGGTGATGGATGATCATATGTAGAACCCATTTGCCTGATGTACCCAAAGAAATGTTCTAGCCCATCTTGGTTTAGCCTGTATGTCAGTATGTATATAAGACCATACTTTTCTTTGACCATTTCATATAAGTTCTGCAAAGACTGAGATGAGACAACTAGACCTCTCTGAAATTGATAAAGGTGATTTCTTCCAGTGATTTTGATATTCTTTGCAATGGTGATCATTTCCTCCAGTACACTGTCTTGATGAGCAAGTTGAATACCATAAGCATTCCTAGAGGGCTTCCTATAATAAAGAACTCTAGAGTTCATGGCGTCAAACCATGCATCTACAATTGAAATAAATTTGCTTGTCTCTTTCCAGTCTTTACTTTTCAGAACCCCTTTACCTCCGAAATACTGTATGGTCTTTGCTGTTGTCTCAGATAAAAGTTGTGTTGCAAGCTTGACGCTCATTCTTTTTATACCCTGTACAGTGATGTGCCTTTCAGATAATTTATGAGCTGGTTTCAAATCACTGATACTTTTAAATATTATTTCCTTGACACAATCACTGGTAACACAGCTTCCATTTGCCAATGTGAAACCAGAATCTAAAAAATTGTTTCTTATTAATTTGACAAGATGAGGTGCATCAGCAAAGACATGGACATTCCGATTAGGAGCAGGTGGATTACAAAAAGAGGAGTTGTCCATACAAATACCTAAATCCTTCCATAACCTTATGTTTGTTGGACTAAGGTCACTGACCATTGCTAAAACAATGAAACCAGCCGCTTCTATATTCTGCATATCATACAAAATTTCTTTGGTTAGACAGCAATCAAAATCATAATAGACAAGCTGCTTCCATTGTTTCACAAGGCCGCGAATCATGACACACATGGCTCTATTCTTAGGATCTATTAATGTATCTGTTTTCTTGTCAAATACACCACTCATATGCAACACTACACTCATCAAAGGACAAAACACATAGTCTGTCCTCTTCACGCATGTCCTTAGCCTCATGTTCTAGCAAATGAAACACAGCCTTCAAAATCCCAGATTCTGTGTTAAATTTTGATGCCCATCTATTTAGTGTTGTTACAGATGGTAAAGGCAAGTGTCACACTTCATTGAGATACCCATAGGCTTTTGGGCTTAAATTTGTTAATGCAATGCACTTACTTATATCATCATCACTCCAACGTCTAATACAAGTTCCATTTAACATATGCTCTACTTGAGATGGGGGAAAAAACTTATTTAGGTTATATTTAACCTTAGTATAAACATTTGTCACTTCTCCTCTGAGCACAATTCTTTCCTTACTCCATTCTTCCTTTTCGTTTAGCAATGCATCCCTCTGTTTCTTCACAGCCTCTAACTCTTGTTGCACAGCAATGACGTCACATAACTTTCCCAAGAGATCCTTGCCCTGAGATGACACTGGCTGGGCAGCAGCTGCGTTGTTGGGGTTGCCTGCAAATTAACAATCATTAGGGACTATATAGTCTCTCTCTCTCTCTCTCTCTCTCTCTCTCTCATCTAGCTAGCTATGTCTACATTTCATAGTATTTGTATTGTGACACGTATTTCATCTCTATTAGTAATCATATTTTATATCATAATTACTAACATGATATCATATTGTATATAATAAATACTAACATATAATGTATATCATAAATACTAACATGATGAGTTTACCAAATAATACAAGACATACCTTGAATTGGCATTGCTTGCAATGACTGCCTTGCTTCAGTTTCAAGGAGAAGTTTCAGCCTGCTAGGTTCGTTCTCCTTGTTGTGGGACACAGCATTTGCATTGTCAGGATCATCTGTAAAATATATATATATATTGTTAACCCTCTATCTGCCATGGTCATTCTTACTTAACCTTCCTGGCTCTCTCCACCTCTCTCTCTCTCTCTCTCTCTCTCTCTCTCTCTCTCTCTCTCTCTCTCTCTCTCTCTCTCTCTCTCTCTCTCTCTCTCTCTCTCTCTCTCTCTGTCTCTCTCTCTCTCTCTCTGTCTGTCTCTCTCTCTCTCTCTCTCTCTCTCTGTCTGTCTCTCTCTCTCTCTCTCTCTCTCTCTCTCTGTCTGTCTGTCTCTCTCTCTCTCTCTCTCTCTCTCTCTCTCTCTCTCTCTCTCTCTCTCTCTCTCTCTCTCTCTCTCTCTCTCTCTCTGTATTAGTAATCATATTGTATATCATAATTACTAACATGATATCATATTGTATATGATAAATACTAACATATAATGAATATCATAAATACTAACATGATGAGTTTACCAAATAACACAAGACATACCTTGAATTGGCATTGCTTGTGATGACTGCCTTGCTTCAGTTTCAGGGAGAAGTTCCAGCCTGCTAGGTTTGTTCTCCTTGTTGTGGGACACAGCAGTTGCATTGTCAGGATCATCTGTAAAATATATATATATATTGTTAACCCTCTATCTGCCACGGTCATTCTTACTTAACTTTCCTGGCTCTGTAGATACGGTTATATATATATATATATATATATATATATATATATATATTATATATATATATATATATATATATATATATATATATATATATATACAACCATTATCCATACACTAGGTAGTGGTAATTATTATCTTCTTACCTTCGAGTTATGGTATCCTTCGTGTTGGAAGAGCATCATACTTCAAGACTTTGAGACACTTAAGCACTGGTAGATCGAGAAGCTCGTACTTGAGTTGCCTTTTATAATCAGGGGATCCAAAATGAAGACAGCAGGGTCGTGCATTTTGAACATTAATAGTGTTCTTGTTTTCACACAGCTCAATCCATCTTTCACACACCTTATTTTCAGGGAAACGATGAAAATGAACATTTGGCTTATTTCCTCTTTGGTTTGAGCCACAACCCTTAATGGCACAATAAGCCATATTGTCAAGATCTATATATACCGGTATATATAGATTTAAATTGCCAGAATATAACTAATTGCGTGGAGCGGTGCGAGCGGAGACGGCAACCTATCGAACGAACGAACCAGCTACAACTAACAGCGATGGGACGCGCGAACCCCACTTTGAGCAGCCAGTAGACGTCACGGGTCCGCTGCGCCAACACCCTCGAAATTCGGACGGAAGTGGTTAGACCTGGTATATATAGATCTTGGTATAGACTATATAGATAGATTAAGGTACGTTCCGATGAAAAGCTCTATATGAGACTGAATGTAAGCAAGGTTATATGAAAGATTGGTTAATATAGAAGTCTGCACGAAACTTAAATGATCTATTTTTATGACAAAATGAAAATAAATATTTCCTGTTTTTACATTCAAATACATACAACTCACAGTTCACTGAGAGACCTAACAAATATACAGTCCTATCTAAACACATACAACAACTAAAGAAACAAAAATAATGTCCAAGACAATGGTTTACACTAATACTTGCACAAATACGTGATGTACCGATCTGCAGCGGTGAAGGGGTGTGTTGGCATGGTGTATATATATATATATTGTATTATTTTATTATTTATTGTAACCATATTTACATTATGTATAATAAAATGTATTTTGTTTGTATAAAATATGGCAGATGCGATGCACGTCTTCGCGCGCAAAAATATGTAGCTAAGCGCGTCAGTGTCGAAGACGTCCTTGTTGAGGGTGCACGCATTTGTTGATTGTGTCATTTTGTGTGTATCCAAATATAAAATTTAACCCTTTTCTGTGCGCACTCATTAGCCACCCCGATACATTAAATGGTGGCAGCTCAAAAACAATCACTGTGCACGCCTCCACAGACTAAAATTAAAGTGCTGAGCGTCCGTTGTGTTCTTTTTCTCTCTCCCATTTTCCTTTCCACAGGCTACAGGATTTGTTAATAGTGAGACGTACTAGTGTTTTCTCATTGTGGACCAGTGACTTTTTTTTTATTTATTGACGTACACATAGCACCAAATACCAGCAACAGACATTGTTCAGGACCCTTGGGTACATGCCGCTATGTGATTTAATTTGGACAACGTTTTCCCCGAGAATCTTCGTGGCCGGCCTTCTTTGGGACTGATATCGCTGGCTGCTTTAGTGGGACGGTCCGAGGATGAAGCCGGATTCGTGGTTGCAGTCTCAAAATTTTCGGTCGAGGGCTCCCCGGCCTTGTGTATTGCAAGCGTACGCTCTGCGCCACAGACATTGGCTACCTTGTCACTTAACAGTTTTGTATAATTTTTGCCTTCGGCATACTTGTATTGTCATTTTTTTTTAGATTTTGTGAATATATTGTGAATATATTAAAAAAAATCACCTATCCGGTCGTGCCTTGGGCGGCCATTTGTATGACGTCACTCTTTGTTTACCTTTGGAAATGTAACCCCCTTAGTCTTGGGTACATTTACGTATCAGTGCATTATACAATTTTTTTTTTTTTTTACGTAGTTTTGCTAATTACGGTCTTCCTATAATTTTTCTTCATTGTTGATATATGTATTGCATTGTTTCTGTGTTTCAATGCTTCTGTTTTTGTGAATTATATCATTTTCTTACGTTCGTGTCCCATGTCCATGTGATTTCTCTATATTATTTTTTTTTTACATTATTTGATGCTTTGTGCTAGTGTGTTGTAATTGCATTAATTCTTGCTTGGTGTCAGTGTTTTCGTATGCTCTTACGAAGTGGGTTAAGGTTGTCATCTCCTATCATGTCTAAATCAAAGAGGCCTTCGTTCATCAGTTCACAAAACTCAACTGAGACAATGGCGCATACATTGACACTGTTGCATCAAAACCCGTCGGTGGTGCCATTTTCTGGTCAGGAACTTCATTATAGGGCGGCTGATTTTATCCGCCAATGTGAGGACGCCATTGTCCATTCAACTGTTTCGACGGGGCCTGAAAAGATCTCCTTTGTGAGGTCCCAGATTGTGCCAAATTCTCTAGCATCGGAGTTACTTTCAGCGTCGTGTTTAGATCCCAAATCTCTGGACTATAATTATGACACCTTTAGGTCTAACTTCCTTAAACTTTTTTCAGATACCCCTGGTGGTGGTTCGTTCCATTGGTGCTTCAAACTGGCTGATACTCTCCTATCGCGACTGGTCACTCTTGATTACAGACGGGCGCAAGCTCAGGCCAGTATCCTTGCTATTGACGCTTTAGAGTCACTTTCACATTCCGATTGGGTAGATAATGGCAATATCACTTTAGATAGATTTCGTCTTATCATTGAATTTCTCTTCTATATCCTTTTTTTTTTTTTTTTTTCTTTTGTTGCCTTCTGAGAGAAGAACAGCATCTTCTCTCATGTATAAGCCTGATGAGACTCTATTGTCTTTTGCGTCACAGTTTTCCCGTAAACTAGGGGAAGTACCGTCTAGTTCCTTGTGTATTAGCAATGCTCATCAACATGGTCATGTCCCTTATTCTCCTCAGTCCTCTCAGTCTACAGTTCCCACTCATAGTTCCCCTCAATCTACAGTTACCCCTCCCCTCCCCTGTTATATACCTTTTGTAACAGGTCTGGTCATACGAGCGACTTTTGTTACCGCCCTGTTCGCAGGAGTGTACCTACTGTTTCTTCTAATCTGTCGCATGACCTTTCCAGAGTAGAACCTCCAGGTAGACTCAGTTATTGCCATATCCATGGTCATTGTAAACACTCGACTGATCAATGTTTCAAGGTTTTGAAACTTAGGGATGAGACTTCTCATCAGCCTCGTCAATCCCATTTTCCCCAGCGCGTGTTTCACAACCCAAAGAGTTGACCAGCAATGTTCGGTCTCAAATAATTCCCTTTGTGGCTGTTGAGTCTTCTCATTTACTTACCTTTCTATTTCTTACTAGGGATACGCCTCTTTCTATCACCGTAGATACTGGTGCAGAATGTAGTCTGTTAAGTAAAAAAGCTTTCTTTGCTCTACGGGAATTGTATAATCTCCCTTTATCTCCCTTTTGTAATAATTTGCATTCTGTGCAAGGCTCTCCCTTGTTTGTTCTTGGATCTGTTTGTCTTGCCTTACAGTTTCCCTCGCATGCTACAGTTTTCCATGTCACTTTTGCTGTTGTCTCTCGCATTGCCCTTAAGTGTGATTGTCTCTTGGGTATTGATGCTCTTACAGCTCATAGCATAGATATTTCTCCTAGTCGCCGTGTAGTGACTTTCTGCAATTTTGATTTCTCTGCTTCGGATAGGCCAGTTTCTGTTTGTGATTCTCCTGTGCTTGATCAGTCCGCACATGTGCCTGTCCCAACTTCTAAGCGCTCTACCCCTGTTGCTCATTGTGCTGCTGTTGTTGTAGGAGAGCATCTTATTGAACCTTCAAGTTCTGTTCGAGTTCCGGTGCGCGTCTCAGGTGCCCCGATAGGGTCTGACGTTCTCTCTTTGCCTGACTCTATTCGTATTCGTCGGCTTGCCCTAGAAGGAACTCTCTCCACTATTCGCGAGGATCATGTTACCACAGTGATGGTAACCAATGTCACGGGTGCTCCTATCTCTCTCTCTCCTGGCAGTCACTTAGGCTCCTTTGAGGTGGTACACGTTGCTGCTTTCCAGGATTCGCCTATTATAGCAGCTTCTGTTCTACAGTCTCCTCCAACACGTGACCCTGCTCACTTAGCTTCTGAGCTTGCCACATTTGTAGGCGAGATTGATTTTCCTGAAGAGACGCCTCGTCTCCTTGACCTGCTAGTTACCCACCGTCAGGCTTTGGCTTTACCAGGTGATCCGTTAGGGGTTACGGACCGTGTGGTTCATAGAATTGATCTTCAGCCAGGCACTCGTCCTGTTTACGTCCCCTCTTACAGGCTACCTCACTCTCGTCGGCTTATAGCCCAGTCCTTGGTTGACGATTTATTGAATGAAGGTGTTGTATAGGAGTCCCACTCAGAGTAGAACTCGCCTCTTCTCCTGGTGCCTAAGAAAGATGGATCTTTTCGTCCTGTTATTGATTACAGGAAAGTCAATGAAGTCACTCTTCCAGATCATTATCCTCTGCCTATCTTAAGCGAGCTTCTTCAGTCCATTGGCACTGGTAATACGGTGTTCACCACCTTAGATTTAAAAGCAGGTTTTTGGCAGATACCCCTGGAGGAGAAGTCTCGTAAGATCACGGCCTCCTCGACTCCCAATGGGCACTATGAATGGCTTCGTTGCCCCATGGGTTTGCGGAATGCTCCTTTGACTTGCCAGCGTTTAGTTAACTCTATTTTTCATGGCTTAATTGGGAATGGACTTTTTATTTACCTGGATGATTTGATTCTAGTTTCCAAAGATGTGGAAAGCCACTTTTCTAAGTTGTCCATGGTCTTGCAACGTTTTGCTGAAGCTGGGTTGAAACTCAACTTACCCAAGTGTTCCTTTTTCAAGTCTAGTATCCAGTTCCTAGGTCATGTTGTAGACAAGCATGGTATCCATACCACAGGTGAAAAGATCAAGGCAGTCAAGGACTTCCCTATACCGAAGTCAGTTGAAAATGTACGTTCCTTCCTTGGACTTGCAGGATACTATCGTGCATTCATTAAAGACTTTGCTTCAATTGCTTCCCCTCTCACTCGCCTTCTCAAGAAGGACTCTTCCTTCCAGTGGCGTGATGTCCATCAGACAAGTTTTGATTCCTTGGAGCTTGCTCTTACTGAAGCACCTGTATTGGCTCTACCTGATTATAGTATTCCCTTTACTATTTGTAAAGATGCTTCTGGTACAGGTATTGGAGCTGTACTCATGCAACAAGTAGATGGATGTAGACCTCATGTTATTGCATATGCTAGTCGCATTCTTAATAAGCCTGAGTCCCGTTACTCTGTTACTCATTTGGATATCCTATTACAGTCTACACGGACCACACTGCTGTCACTCAGCTGTTTAAGGGCAAGAATTTGTCAGGCCGCCTAGCCAGATGGTTCCTCACGATCGAGGAATTCAATCCAACCCTAAAGCATAACCCCGTGTGTGCGAACCACGTTGCTGATGCACTTTCACGGAATATCCCTGTTGCTGCTGTTACCGTGATTCATAACTTTTCCCTGCAGGATCTGGTAAAAGCTCAGCGTGAAGACCCTGTTTGGTCTGCTGTCATTTATGCTTTGGAGTCTGGTGATGATTCCACTTTACCAGCTTTACCAGTACCTCTGTACCAATTTTCCCTGCAGGACAAGGTTCTCATTCGTAATGTGGAAGTGTTTGAGCAAGATGTGGCACAGCTAGTGATCCCTGAGTCTCTAGTTCCCGTTGTTTTGTCCCTTGCTCATGATGCCCCTCAGGCTGGTCACCCAGGTCGTGACAAAACTCTGGCTATGGCGCGGAAGAAGTATTATTGGCCTAAAATGCGACTAGACATTGCCTCTCATGTAGACCGGTGTAGTTCTTGTGCCCAGAACAAAGGTTCTACGAGCACTGCTCCCATTTTAGAGTACCCTGCTCCTTCTCGCCCTTTTCAGACTGTAGCTATAGACCTTTTGCAACTGCCTCGTAGCACGCAGGGCTCTGTTTATTTCCTTGTGTGCGTGGATCACTTTAGTCGTTTTGTGGTCTTAGCTCCCTTACGTAACAAATCTGCACCAGTTGTAGCACATGCTTTAGTTTCCCATGTGTTGTGTCCATACACCACTCCTTCGGTGCTCCTTAGTGATAATGGGGCTGAATTTAAGAACGAGGTTTTGGCAGGTATTTGTGAACGTTATGGTAACAAACAAACATTCGTGATTCCTTATCATCCAGCGTCCAATGGTCGTGTGGAGAGGACGAACAGGGAAATTTTAGAGATCCTCCGTCACCTTGCTAGTCATTTTCATGAGTCTTGGGAAGGATTGGCTTCCCCATGTTAGTGCTTGTATCAATAGCACCATTAATGTTTCCACGGGCAAAACGCCTCGTTATGTTATCTTTGGAGTTGAGCAACTGCTCCCATATGATGTGCTTGACAGCCCTGCTCGTCCCCTCTACAATGTAGATGACTATAGTAAACTACAGAGTCATGTGCTGCGTGCCATTTATACTTCTGTTAGGGATAAACTGGATGTTTCAAAGGCCGATATGTTGAAACAACAACATGCTCGTGCAACAACTGTGACCATCAGTGTTGGTGATCATGTTTTCAAAAGCATACCTGATCGCCAGTCAAAATTAAATTGTAAATTTGAGGCCCCCTTTTGGTGACTGAACGCCTACAGCCTAACAAGTTCAGGATTTTTGACCCCTCTACAGGCCTTAGCGAGATTTCTCACGGTGATAGGCTCAAGAAGACTCAAGTGCCTATCCCTACCTTTACCCGGCCTCCTCCTGGGCCCACAGCAAGAACTATGCCTTGTTTATCAACCCCTCATTGTTATGACCTTAGGTCAAGGGGTCCTGTAACTACCTGAACTTTCATTGTGTAGTGTTATGTATTCTTGTGATGTTTCCCATTTATGTATTCTTGTGATGTTTCCCATTTGTGTATTCTTGTGTTGTATTTTGTCGTGTTTCCCATTTGTGTATTCTTGTATTGTATTTTGTCGTGTTTCCCATTTATGTATTCTTGTATTGTATTTTGCGTGTTTCCCATTTGTGTATTCTTGTATTGTATTTTGTCGTGTTTCCCATTTGTGTATTCTTGTATTGTATTTTGTCGTGTTTCCCATTTGTGTATTCTTGTATTGTATTTTGTCGTGTTTAGATATTAAGTATCATGTCCCGGACGTCCGGCAATTGCTGTATTTGTATTTTTTTAACTGGCGCCAGTCTTATGTTCCTTTTAGTGTTGTATGTATTGTTTTTATGTCCTCATATATGTATGTGTTTATTTAATGTATTTGGGTGTGTTATAATATACTTTTGTCCCACACTTCTGTCTGCCACTCTTGTGTATGTGGTATGTGTGTGGCTTGTCTTTGTGTCATTTAGATTATCTTTGCCTCGGTCAGTTTTTTCTTGTTTGCTCGGTGAGGGCACCGAGTGGCGCGGGCCGAGCGATGTGTTGGCATGGTGTATATATACATATTGCATTATTTTATTATTTATTGTAACCATATTTACATTATGTATAATAAAATGTATTTTGTTTGTATAAGATATGGCAGATGCGATGCACGTCTTCCCGCGCAAAAATCTGTAGCTAAGCGCGTCAGTGTCGAAGACAGCCTTGTTGAGGGTGCACGCATTTGTTGATTGTGTCATTTTGTGTATATCCAAATATAAAAATTAACTCTTTTCTGTGCGCACTCATTAGCCACCCCGATACAGGGGTGAGACCAGGTAGATGAAGTCCACAGGGGGGTCGGTCCTTTTATATAGTCGAGGGGGCTTGGTTAATTGTTTCATGATCAAGTTTCGAGTACCAATATTGTTTATACGTTGGGGATGATGAGACGAATTCAAAACTACGTTTGGCTATAACAATATATTTATATATATATATATATATATATATATATATATATATGAGAGAGAGAGAGAAATCGGTTTATATATATATATATTATATATATATATATATATATATGAGAGAAAGAGAAATGGGTTTATATATATACATATATATATATATATATATATGTGTGTGTGTGTGTGTGTGTGTGTGTGTGTGTGTGTGTGTGTGTGTTTGATTGAATACGACAGCATTCTGGAAGTTGTTAATTTTCTTTCTTGTGTTTTCCAATACTGATTTTGACAACATGACAAAAGAAATGCTTCATAGATTTTATTCCCAGAACAACACCCAGGGTAAACCCAAAGAAAAACACCAAAAAATATATTTTATCATAATACTTATACAGAGGCATACAAAAAAGATGAGAAAGCAGTTAAAGACATAATAAAAAAAAACTGCCACCCCGTAAAAAATGAAAATGAAATTAAGGTCATCGTATACTATAAAAATCCCAGAACATCTTCACTAGTTATGAAAAATAACATGTTCAAACCAGAGGCATTGCAAAGGACTAATGTAATATATGAATTCACTTGTCCTGAGGAAGACATTGCACTTCCAGCTAGTTACATTGGTCATACACAATGCACGTTAGGCAGAAGATTAACGTACCATCAGCAATCAGGGGCGATAAAAGAACATCTAAAGAAATACCACAACATTGGAATCACAAGGGATTTAATATCTAAACATACCAAAATCATAGGCCACCATAGCAACTTCAGAAAGCTCCAACTTCTAGAGGCTATGTACATTAGAGATAAAGCCCCCTCCATCAATTTGCAATGCGATCTAACATCTAATATACCTTTGTACAGCCATAAGATGCACTCCTTCGCCTCTTCCTCCCCCTCCCCCTCAGCACAACCCAACCCCACCCCCCTTCACCCTCTCCTCTCCCTCCTCCACCTCCTCCTCCTCCTCCCCCTCCACACAACCCCTCTCCTCATCAGGTCACGGGTTCGTTTAAAAGACCAGAGGCCACGGGTAATCTGCCAATCACCTCACACCTTCCTAAGCGAAAGTCACTCAGGGTCAAGATGTAGCCACCAGCCATTTAAACATTTCACCTATAAGGCATGTAGTAGTTATTATTTTTTATATTTTAAATGTAATTTCAATATGTTAAACTTAACTGTAATTCTAAGGTTTGATTTCTAAATATAATCTTGTATATGTCTAACTATTATTTTTGTTATATTTAAAATGTAATTTTAATATGTTAAACTTAACAGTAATTCTAAGGTTTGATTTCTAAATATAATCTTGTATATGTCCAACCATTAATGTAATTCAAACTTGTAGTATCATAAATATTTATTGTATCTTTAAAACAAAAATACCAGAAGATGTCTTTTTAGAGACGAAACGTCGTGTAATAAAATGGAGAATTATAAGGAATTGGTTTATGCCCACCCTATCCAAGGGAAGAATATACTTAGAAAAATAGAAAACACAAGAAAGAAAATTAACAACTTCCAGAATGCTGTCGTATTCAATCAAACATGTTTAAAAGAGAACCTGCTCCCAAAATACACTAATATATATATATATATATATATATATATATATATATACATATATGTATATATATGAGAGAGAAATGGGTATATATATATATGTATATATATATATATATATATACATATATATATATATATATATATATATATATACATACATATGTATGTATATATATATATATATAAATTGTCATGGGTTGCTCGCCGAGTTTGGCCTGAGTTAACGTAATGAGGGGAACTTTAGTCGAAATCTAGGGGTAAGTCGAGTTCCAGGTAAGAAGCGGACCCACAACAATAAAAGTGGAACGTATAGGTAAAATACGTTCCGAGAAAGATTTCTATTTGAGACTGAATGTAAGTAGGAATAGTGAGGATTATGGTTGAGGTAAGATATACGTATGCACGAAACTTAACTAATTATATTTTACACAAACAAAAATAAAGTTTTAATTATCATTTACGTACACTTAACGAACACTGGGACATTAATAGACAAAATACATACAAGACAAATAAAAGTTCAATACATCAAAAACACATAACAAAGATATACAAGTCCAAGTTGGCCTACACTAAATACTTGCGTACAAAAACAGCAATGCACCAATGTACAGCGTCGAAGCGGTGAGACTTAAGGTGGGTGGTGAAGGTATGAGAGAGGGTGGACAGCCGGGGAGGCTCTTTTTATACCCAAGGTGGGCGGGGTCAAAGCTTCGTGGCGAGGTTCGAACTCGAACGTTGTACGTAAGTACATCGGCTATGAGTCTTGTTCGAAGCAGTGAGTAGTAGGCGGGCGATTTGAAAATAGTGTTGATTCACGGTTGGCTATAACACCCCCCGCCGGAAGTCCAGCGTAACGGGGAGCAGCTGGACCAGAGGGTCCATAGTCACCGTGAATCGCCTAGGAAGCTGGTCGCTCCCCTAGACAGGGTGTCCGCAATTAGGTTATCTTCTCCCCTGATGTGGACCATGCGGAAGTTGAATGATTGGAGGGCAAGGGCCCATCGGAGGATTCGTTGATTGGAGAGTCGGGCCCTCTTGATGAAGGTGAGAGGGTTGTGGTCGGAGTAGACGAGTGTTACATGGCCAGGATACGTCAAGTAACACTCGAAATGTTTGAAAGTAGACACTAGGGCCAATGCTTCCTTCTCCACTGTAGAATAAGACCGCTGGTAGGGGAGCAGTTTGGCAGAGTAGTAACACACGGGATGTAAGGCCCGGGTGTCGTCGTCTGTCTGCAGCAAGACCCCTCCTATCCCCTCTCCCGATGCGTCTACGTGAAGGACGAAGGGTTGGGAGTAGTCAGGGGTCTTCAACACCGGTTCGCTGCTCAGGAACTGCCGGAGGGTGTCGAAGGAGCGTTGGCAGGCTGGGGACCAGACAAATTTCTCCTTGGTACTGGTAAGGGCGGTGAGGGGAGCCGCGATGGAGGAGAAGTTACGACAAAAACGACGGTAAAAGCCCGTCATTCCTAAGAAGCGTTGGAGAGACTTCCTGGTGGTTGGTACTGGGAAGTTTAAGATGGCTTCTACGTTTGCTTGCTGCGGTCGGTACTGCCCGTTTCCCACCTCGTGCCCTAGGTATGATATCGTCGCACTGCCAAAGACGGACTTTGACAGGTTGACGACGAACCCAGTGGTGGCGAGTCGCTCAAGAAGGGCGTCCAACTTGCGTAGATGTTCTTCCCATGAATCTGCTAGGACGATAAGATCATCGAGGTAAGCATAAGTATCAGGGAGGCCGGCTATAGTATAGTTGATAGCACGTTGGAAGGTGGCAGGGGCATTGCAAAGCCCGAAAGGAAGGACAAGAAAATTAAAGAGGCCAAAAGGGGTTATAAAGGAGGATAAGGTTTGGGCTCTGGGGGTTAATTTAATTTGGTGATAACCTCTAATCAGGTCCACCTTAGAGATGTAAGGAGCCCTTCCCACTTGATCCACGAGGGCGTCGATACGGGGAAGCGGGTAGCAGTCCTTGACTGTCACCACGTTTAGCTTCCGATATTCGACGCAGAGCCTCCACTCGTCATCACCTTTCTTCGGGACTAGGAGCGCCGGCGATGCCCAGGGGGAGCAGCTAGGTTCAGCAAGTCCGTTCTCCAACAAGTAGTTCACTTCTTTCTGCATTCTCTCAGCTTTGTGGGGGTTGAGGCGGTAAGGCGTCTGGCGGATAGGAAGAGTATTAGGTTGCAACTCTATGTCGTGAGTAATGGTGGTGCACACTCCTGGTTTATCCGCGAATACCGAGGGGTGCTTCTCGAATAACCGAATTATGCTAACTCGTTTCACTTCGTCTAGGTGCCCAAGGCACGGAGTAGGGTCTGCCAGGAGGGCAGAGTTGGACTTGAGAGCCGTCGTATCGGCTTCTCGTATGTTAGGTTCATGTGTAAGGGGGGATTTTACAATGCATGATATAGGTCTCTCTAGCGCATCAGTAGGCTTTCTGCGAACGTACTCTTTCATTAGGTTGATGTGTACTAATCTAGAATCTTTACGACGGTCAGGAGTGAGGACTACATAGTTTTGTTTATCCAGCCGATGAGAAACTACGTAAGGGCCCTGAAATTTGAGAGAAAGAGGGGTCCCTGGGACTGGTAAGAAGAGTAGTACCTCATCGCCTGGATTGAATTTCCTAACTTTAACTTTCTTATCAAAATGAGCCTTCATTTTATGTTGAGAAGTTTTTAAATTTTCCAAGGCAATGCTCCTTACTTTGTGTAATTGACTTTTTAATTTATCCATGAATTTATTGACTGTCTGATTAGGATATTGTGGAGTTTCCTGGTACCACTGTTCTTTCAGAACCTTGAGGGGCCCTCTGATCTGGCGCCCATAGAGCAGTTCAAAGGGAGAGTATCCCAATGACTGTTGAACCGTCTCTCTGACGGCGAACAGCATTAGAGGCAACCCCTCATCCCAATCAGAAGAAGATTGATTGCAATATATTTTGAGCATTGACTTGAGGGTTTGATGGAAACGTTCTAATGCCCCTTGTGATTCCGGATGATAAGCAGAGGACAGGATTTGGGAAATACCTAGCTCCTTTAGGGTACTGGCAAAGAGGTCACTCGTGAAGTTAGTTCCTCGATCGGATTGTATTTCTTTTGGCAATCCTACTTGAGTAAAAATTTTTAATAAGGTGTCAGCTATAATTTTGGCATTTATTCTCTTGAGAGGAAAAGCTTCAGGATACCTCGTTACCGGGCACATGACCGTAAGAATAAATTGGTTTCCTTTCTTGGTCCTAGGCAGGGGTCCAACACAGTCTATAATGATTTTATCAAAGGGCTCATCTGGAACTGGAATGGGGTTTAATGAAGCCTGGGGGATTTTCTGGTTCGGTTTGCCCACCATTTGGCAAACGTGGCAAGACCTTACATACTCTGAAACTGACTTTTTAAAACTAGGCCAGAAAAAATTATTTTTGAATTTTCTTGTAAGTCTTACCGACTCCCATATGCCCTCCAGCTCCATCATGGGCTATTTCAACCACTCTATTTCTGATAGATAAAGGGATAACTATCTGGTGGACCTCTGCCCAAGAATCTTGGTCAGAACAGTTAGAAGGTTTATCACATCTCATTAAGATACCATCCTGGTAATAGTATCCTGGGAAATGGTCGACCTCTTCCCTGGAATCGACCGCTAGTCTATGGAGGTTCTGTAAAGTCGGGTCATCATTTTGAGCTTTGATTAAGTTTTCTCGGGAAATTAGTTGGTTGGGAAGATCAAACTTATAGGTTACATTACTATCAGAAGGGGGAGTTTGAGACCTGGTGACTGCGCACAGAGGAAAAATGTTAGGGTGAAGGTGATCTTCCACCACGGTAGGGGTCTCATTACTAGGTAACTTAGTAATATCTGGGGGAGGAACAACCATAGAACCAGCTAGATCATTTCCTAGGATGAGATCAACCCCGGGGACAGGCATAGAGTCTTTCCAAACACCAACTTCCACTTCTTTCTGGAACAACTGACACTTCAGAAATATTCGTGCTATTTCAATGGACTGGGTAGATGATAGATCACTTACAGTTACTTTCTTTCCAGTCATGCTCTTAGTTATCTCAGGCAAAGCCTGCTTGCTCACTATGGACTGAGCTGCTCCAGTGTCTCGTAAAATTGTAATAGGGAAAAGGGGGCCTTTTTCATCAGCAGAAATTTCCCCACGGGACTTGAAGTCTTTAAAGGCATCTTCACAGGGGGGAGAGTTATCTTTCATTACATGGGTCACCGGTTTATGAGGACCGTAAGATTTAGGTCCAGTATATTGGGTAGGTGCTTTTGACGCACTTTGGTACTTTGATAACCTGCAGCCTGGTTCTTGGCATCGAGTGATGTGATGGCCAGGTTTCTTACAGTAACTACAGGAAGAGCAGAGGGGGGTAGGGGTAGAGGCCTTTTCTGCCTGCTTATCATCGGGAGTGACAGGGAGACCTACTGATCGCTTTACAGTATGGCTACCACGCTGTACATTCAACCTGTTAATTACTGTGTAACCATCGGCAAGTAATGCTGCTTCAGTTAAATCAGATACATTTTTCCCATCTAAATGAAGCACGATTTGGAGTGGAATTCTGCGTTTAAATTCCTCGAAGGCCATCAAGTTAACGAGTTGATCGTATGTATTTACTTTGGTGGCAGAGAGCCATTGCTTAAGGATTCTGAGTTTTTCAGAGGCAAATTCGACAAATGTCGAGTTAGCAGATTTGGTCAAATTTCTGAATTTTTGACGGTAAGACTCAGGAGTAACTTGATAGGCATTGAGGATGCTAGATTTGACTATTTCATAGGAAGAGTATTCCTCAAGACTGTTGAAGACTTTGGCGGCTGTTCCTACCAATTTGCTTTGTATGATCCAAACCCATTCTTCTACTGGCCAGTTTACGTGCTCAGCTAAACGTTCAAATTGCCTAAAAAAGTATTCTGGGTCTGACTCATCAAAATTGGGAAGGGAGGTAATTTGGTTATTTAACAGGTGGGTAGATTTATTTTTCCCATCTATGTCGGCCAATTTCAACTTTCGTTCGTACTCGACTTCGAGTTCTCTCTCACGTTCACACTGTCTTTCTCTGTCACGTTCCTCCTTTCTAAGCTCAAGCTCACGGTCTTTCTCTCGTTCTTTTAATTTTAGTAATTCAAGCTCCCGCTCTTTCTCTTTTTCTTCTTCACGTGCTTTTAATCTCATTAATTCAAGCTCCCGTTCTTTCTCTTTTTCTTCTCGTTCGTGTTTCATTCTCTCTCTCTCTAATTTATTTATTTCTAATTCTAGAGATACTACTGATTTATTGAAGGGAGATTGGGGGGGAGCGCGTGCTTCAAGCTGCAAGGGGGGAACACTATCACTTACAGGGTCTCCTTCAGTTACGTCACGAGCACTTTCTTGACTCAGTAGTTGGAATGCATCTGCGTCGAGGATGAGCAGGTCTACAAGGGATTCGATGACCACTCGTTTGAGTTCATCTTTACGTAATCTAGTAGGAGCATTAATTTGGTAGGTTTGAGCCAACAGTCTCCAATCATCCATTTTGATATCATACTCTAACTGATCCACTGAGGGATTTTTTATGAAAGTTTCTATGTTGAAAGGCATTGTTGGTGTATATACACGAGAATTCCACTCCAGGGATTTTTAGTATAAACCAATTCTTGGACTTCACACACGAAAAAATTTACTAAACCCCTGTTCGGGGGGAGTGAAATCTATGATGGGTCTCTATAAGAACCCGGTCTATGAACATTTATCCTATAGACGGTGTGTATACTATGGTTCAGCGCTCAAACTACACGCCCGTAACTTTCGTGTAGCTTGCTTCGAGGTTTCCCGATAGGAAAGAGGGTAGTTCACACATAGACTGTCGCTGAATCAGAATATGGCTAACTAATGGTCTGAATCTTAGAATACACGGCTTACTGTGCAGGTATAGTTAACTTTCGAAGCTGTGGGGGGATAGTATAAATCTCCTAGGCACAGTTACTGAGGAAAGGTCACTATAACGGGGTCGTAACTTTTGTTCGACGTTAGGGCTACAGCAAGTGGGTAATTTGGGAAGATCGCTAGTTAACTCGGGAGGGAGGTGGTAGTCGAGTACCGGTAAGTTACTTGGATGAGTTACTGCGAACTTAAGAAATAGGGGGGTTCTCAGTTGGAACCGGTAGAATGTGTCGGACATATGAATGTCGGAGTCTCACACACTTCGAATAATCTATACCTTACAGTTTTGTATCCTATCATCTAACCTAACGTATTGATAATCAAGCACAAATTGAACACATGAGTTTATATCCTACCATCTAACCTAACGTAGTATTGAAAATTTAAATAAAGCATAAATAATTCAGTGACGGTGAGTACGGTAATAGACAAAGTGACAATCGCACGTGTTACTGATATTTGACGTTAAGAGGTTAGCAGACTTCGATCTTACCAACGGGTCACTAATCTATTTCACGTAGATATAGAATACCATATATGTGTATGTTTCTTAAGACAGATTGAACATTTTTAGAAGCTCCGCATGGGATACGAACCCTGACCCGTGCGTCGATGATCACGAGGCCAAGACGTTAGCGACCATGCTACATGGTGATGGTTCAAAAGGACTGTACTAGTCCCCGACCACGCTTCACGTAACATTGGAAGATATAATCTCAATTTCATCTAATCCCGTATTAGGCGAGCCTTCCGACAAGTTGTGTATGTTTCTTAAGACAGATTGAACATTTTTAGAAGCTCCGCCATGGGATACGAACCCTGACCCGTGCGTCGATGATCACGAGGCCAAGACGTTAGCGACCATGCTACATGGTGATGGTTCAAAAGGACTGTACTAGTCCCCGACCACGCTTCACGTAACATTGGAAGATATAATCTCAATTTCATCTAATCCCGTATTAGGCGAGCCTTCCGACAAGTTGTGTATGTTTCTTAAGACAGATTGAACATTTTTAGAAGCTCCGCCATGGGATACGAACCCTGACCCGTGCGTCGATGATCACGAGGCCAAGACGTTAGCGACCATGCTACATGGTGATGGTTCAAAAGGACTGTACTAGTCCCCGACCACGCTTCACGTAACATTGGAAGATATAATCTCAATTTCATCTAATCCCGTATTAGGCGAGCCTTCCGACAAGTTGTGTATGTTTCTTAAGACAGATTGAACATTTTTAGAAGCTCCGCATGGGATACGAACCCTGACCCGTGCGTCGATGATCACGAGGCCAAGACGTTAGCGACCATGCTACATGGTGATGGTTCAAAAGGACTGTACTAGTCCCCGACCACGCTTCACGTAACATTGGAAGATCTAATCTCAATTTCATCTA
Source organism: Oratosquilla oratoria (assembly GCF_046742065.1). NCBI lineage: Eukaryota > Metazoa > Arthropoda > Malacostraca > Stomatopoda > Squillidae > Oratosquilla > Oratosquilla oratoria. Next base: position 47,950,640 of record NC_134799.1, read on the forward strand.
ATGCAATGCACCAATGTACAGCGTCGAAGCGGTGAGACTTAAGGTGGGTGGTGAAGGTATGAGAGAGGGTGGACAGCCGGGGAGGCTCTTTTTATACCCAAGGTGGGTGGGGTCAAAGCTTCGTGGCGAGGTTCGAACTCGAACGTTGTACGTAAGTACATCGGCTATGAGTCTTGTTCGAAGCAGTGAGTAGTAGGCGGGCGATTTGAAAATAGTGTTGATTCACGGTTGGCTATAACAATATATGTATATATATATATATATATATATATATATATATATATACATATGTATATATACACATATATATGTGTATATATATATATATATATATATATATATATGTATATATATTTATATATACACACACACATATATATATATATATATATATATATATATATATATATATATATATATATATATTGAAGTGGCATTCGAATGCTACAATTTTTTAATTTAGCCAAGAACCTTTGGTATGGGACTCTGTCAAAGTTTTTTACAAAGTCCAAGATTATGGCGTTCTCTTGTTTAATATTGGTGTGATACTAATATTTTCTATTTAAATTAAATGAGAAGTAAATTTTTATTAGGTTTTTATTTATTCACAAAATATTTTTATTTTCAATTAATAAACCAGGTATAATTACAACTGAGCACAGGAACTTAGAACGGAGTCCAATTTTACATTGCGATATTTAGATATATTAAGGAACTTGGATAACATGAACTAGAAACGCAACACATATAAGTGATTCACTATTGTTACCAGTAAAATGGAGGAGTACATACATATACCAAGGCTTTTTCCCCCTTCCAAGGGAGGTAGCCAAAAAGGGAAAGGCATAAAAACACTCCCACCCATTTCATCCCTAAATACACTCCACACCCCTCCCACCCTTCCTCTCATCTGAGCACCTCCTGGATGACGGGTCATCCCTGCACCCTGCCCACCGCCCTGGGTCAGAAGCAGTGTCGCAAGACACAGTACATCCACAGCGAGGCCGCTTCATTTAATCGGCGACCCCCCCTCTCCGTCCCCCTTTGCATATAAGGCGAGGACGGGGAGAAATCCCTTCGGGCTGCGTCAAAATTTACTCACACATACTACCCCACCCCCAACTTCCCCGCCCATTCCTCCTCATGCAGTCACAACATCATCCATATACAACCATTCTCCACTCACCTCTGTCTTCCGTCCTCTCCCTTCCTTCCTCAACAGACATTCCCCTCTTCCCCAAAGCCCCCTTCACCCCATCCATCCACCTCATCCTAGAACGTCCCCTCATGTTCACTCCCTCCACATCTGCCTTCCATACCTCTTTTACTAGTCTTTCTTCACTCATTCTTTCCATGTGTCCAAACCATCCTAATATTCTTTCATCAACCCTATCTCCCAGCTCCTTTTTCACCCCTGTTCTCCTCCTCACCTCCTCATTTCTCACTCTATCTAGCCTAGTAACCCCCACCATACTTCTCAGACACCTCATCTCAAACACATTCAAACTCCTTCTCTCTTCTTCTCTTATGTTCCACGTTTCTGCCCCATACAGTGCTGTTGGCACAATCACTCCTTCATACAGTCTCCTCTTCGCATCCATTCCCAAATGTCTATTCCTCATTACACTCTTTAAACCACCAAGGCATTTACTCGCTTCTCTCAATCTAGTGGAGTGGAAGGAGGTTTCCTCAAGGATAATGTGGATGAAGGTGAAACTGGGAAAGGAGATGTGGGTCTTTGTAAGTGCATATGGGCCGGGCAGTGAGAAGAACATGGAAGAAAGGGAGGCCTTTTGGATAGATTTAAATGAGTGCATAGAGGGTTTAGGAAGAAATGTCAATGTGATAGTACTGGGAGACCTTAATGCTAGGGTGGGAAATGGTCCAATCGATGGAGTGGTTGGGAAGTGTGGAGTTCCAGGAAAGAATCGTAGTGGAGAGTTGATGGTGGAAATGTGTCTAGAAAGAGAGTTGATGATAGCAAATACAGTGTTTCGGAAGAAAGTCAAGCATAAGTACACATGGGAGAGGGTGGTGGAGGGAAGGGTGGTAGATAGAGCGCTAATGGATTATGTAGTGGTAAATAGGATTATGATAGGAAGAGTTAAGGATGTACATGTGCTAAGGGGAGAGGGTGGGGGAATATCAGATCATTTTTTGGTGGAAGGTAAGCTGAGAGTGGAGGATAGATGGAGAAGGAGGAAAGGGACAAAAGGTAGGGAGGTTCTTAGAGTGAACTCCTTGAATGAAAAGGAAAAGGAGAAGGAGTACGAAAAGAAGCTGAAGGAGGAGTGGGAGGGAGTAAAGGATAGAGCAGAGATGGGTGTGGAGGAGGAATGGGGATGGTTCAAGGAGGGAGTCTTAAAGTGTGCAAGGATGGTGTGTGGAACAAGAAGGACAGGGGGAAATAGAAGAAAGGGTAGTGAATGGTGGGATGAGGAAACAAAGAAGGCTGTAGAAGAGAAGAAGCGAGCATTCACAGATTGGTTACAAAAGAGGACAGGGGAGTCATATGAGACGTACAAAGAAAAGAAAAGAGAAGTAAAGAAAAAGGTAAAGGAGGCAAAGAGGAGAGCAGATGTGAAATGGGGTAGGAGTATGACAGAAAATTTTGAAAGTAATAAAAAGATGTTTTGGAAAGAAATTAAGAGAGGAAGAGGAGGCAAATCAAGTAGGGAAGAAAAGGTAAAAGGTACAGATGGAGAGTTGGTAATGGAAGAGATGGCAGTGAGGGGAAGATGGGCAGAATATTTTAGGGAGTTGCTGAATGTGAAGGAGGATAGGGAAGGAAAGATAGCTGCAGTGGGAAATGCGAAGAAAATGAGAGTGATGAGTGAGGAGAATGGAGGAGAAATAAGGAAGGATGAGGTGAAGGCAGCTGTAAAGATGATGAAAGCAGGTAAGGCACCTGGTCTGGATGGATGTCATGCAGAATGTCTGAAAAAGGGAGGTGCAGTGATGGTGGACTGGTTGGTGAGGTTATTTAATGTTTGCTGGAGAGAGGGTAGAGTACCGGAGGACTGGAGTAGTGCCTGTATAGTTCCTCTTTACAAGGGAAAAGGGGACAAGTGTGAATGTAGTAATTTCAGAGGGATTAGCCTGTTGAGTGTAGTAGGGAAGGCTTATGGGAGGATCTTAATTGAGAGGATTAGGAGAGGAACAGAAGGAGTAATTGGTGAGGAACAGTGTGGATTTAGGACGGGTAGAGGTTGTGTAGATCAGATCTTTGTGGTAAGACAGATATGTGAGAAAGCTATAGGAAAGGGGAAGGATGTTTTTTGGGCTTTCATGGATCTGGAAAAGGCTTATGATAGGGTAGACAGAAAGGCACTGTGGGAGGTTATGCAGATTTATGGGATAGGAGGAAAGCTTTTGGGAGCTGTCAAGAGTTTTTATGAGAGTAGTAGAGCATGTGTTAGGATTAGAAATGGAGAGAGTGAGTGGTTTGAAGTAAAGGTGGGACTTCGTCAAGGATGCGTTATGTCGCCCTGGCTGTTCAACTTATACATGGATGGGGTGGTGCGAGAGGTGAATGCTAGGGTAGTGAGTCAGGGATTGGAGATGGTTAAAGAAAATGGAGAAAAGTGGGAGGTGAGCCAGCTGTTGTTTGCGGACGACACTGCGCTTGTGGCAGGGTCAGAGGAGGGATTGAGGAAGCTGGTGGCAGAGTTTGGGAGAGTATGTGATAGAAGAAAGCTAAAGATAAATGTGGGGAAAAGTAAGGTGATGAGATGTACAAGGGGTGAAAGTGGCAGTAGACTGGAAGTGAACATTAAGGGAGAGCGACTGGAGGAAGTGGATAGTTTTAGATACTTGGGTGCAAGTGTAGCAGGAAAAGGTGGAGTGAAGGTGGAGGTAGAATGTAGAAAATGGAGGAGTGGTAACAAGAAATCTATTACTAATTTTCCACTCTTTAATTCAAGATATCTACGTTATACAATAATTTACATGACAATCAGATTTGAGAATCTCACTCCACCTTAGTACTTGGAGAAAACCTTGTGGAAGCTTGGTCCAAAAAATAAGGCATTCAGCATGATAAAAGAGTTTAAATGAATAAAATAAGTGAATCAAGTTAAGTGAACCAAATTAAGTTAATAAGAATTAAGTGAATCAGATTAATTGGGCCGCTACGCCATAATGGTCAGCCGGCCGTTCTCAAAGCCAGAAATTCAATCGAGTCCCAGTACATACGCAAACAGGCAATAACTATCCTTCTGAACTTATGTCCCTATCTTCTGGTGAGCGACGGAGGCCATACCCTAACATTTCTCTATTGTGATAATGTATGTTATATTGTATTAGGTTTACGAACGCCTGGCCTGCATAGATGGGATTCCCGCCTTAAAGGTCAACTAAGAAGGTTTTGGATTCCTTTGTTGTTGTTGATTCTTATTTCATGTATGAAATTATAACTTAGAAGAAGGAAGAGCACTATAATGAACGTTTCTAACATTTTATAGTCTTTATTTTATCCAAACAGCATGATCTTAAAAGTGTCTGATAGCAGACAAACTTTTCAAAGTCGTAGTTACATTTTCCACCGTTAGGGCAACTGATGACGTAACAGCTGTTGTTTACATTCGCACGCAATACGAAAGCGACTTCACATCGGGTGAAAAATAATTATCAAATTTGGATGCCCTTTCGTGCTCCAGTGTGGGTAAGGTACAAGGATACATGTAACAAATTATATATACAATAGACAATGTAAAAATGCATATTTTTATTGATTTACAGCAAAATGAATATTCATAAATTGGTACTTTTATTTCTTTCAGGCTGTACAGGTATCTTGCCTATAGTAATTTAGTGGAGTGGTGTTGGCAACGACTGGGCAAAAGAAATTGCCTGCCCCTTCCAGTGTGTGCCAGAGACCGAATTAGGAAAAAATGGTCTGCGCCAGATGGGCATTACACAAGATTTAAATACCCTTCAGTAATTACTTTCAGATTCTTAGAATTATATTCGGAGTACAATTTGTCCTTGGTATATGAAAAGAATTCACTGTGTTGGACGATTAAACCTGGACCTTTGTCTCTGGATGATGTCAGAGTTCTCTTGTTTTTCATAATTGGAACAGACTGGTTCAGGAACTTTCATAGCGGACTGAAGTTTGGCATCTCTTGCAAGTTTGTATGATGGATATTCAGAATGCAACCTCAGTAATTCACAAATTAAAATCTGTACATATTCTGTAAATACAAAATAGAGATTTATGGTTTATACATTTTATTTATTTATTTCATGATATCAGAACAATATAAAAAAATTTAGGCAAGTATTAATTTTGGATTTATTACATTGCTCCAGAAGGAAGTCCTATGCAGTTTTGCAGTTTGGATGCAATATGTAGCACAATGTTTCATACACTCACCATATGTTAGATCAAGTTTCTTCTTCGCCACAATGCAAACCTCAGTAATTCACAAAGTAAAATCTGTACATATTCTGTAAATACAAAATGGAGATTTATGGTTCATACATTTCATGTATTTTTTCATGTTATCAGAACAATATAAAAATTTTAGGCAAGTATTAATTTTGGAATTATCATATTGCTCCAGTAGGAAGTCCTATGCAGTTTTACAGTTTGGATGCAATATGTAGCACAATGTTTCATACACTCACCATATGTTAGATCAAGTTTCTTCTGCGCCTCTCCATTTTTCCGGTTTTCTGTCTTTACATGAATTTTCATTGAAATGAAGGGCAGCAAGTCTAAAAGTGGAAAATTAATAATGATAATTTTCAATCATCATGCATATATTACCATTCTCAATATGGATTCAGATCCCTTGTGCCTGAACTACCGTAGTGCAAATACATCGAGAGATGTTTAAAGTTACACATGTACTTGCCCTCCTTTCATTGCTTCATAAAAAAAGCGCTGGGACTTGGAAGCAAAGCACACAACCTTGTGATACGATTCCAGCGCTGATGTTTGTTGACAAGACAAGAGCTGACCGATATCCCTGAGAAGTGTTTTCTGCGTTAATATGAGTTCAAGCTCTTTGTACGCTTTTAAACCTGAAAGCAGGCTGTTGTGTGGTGCACGATTGCTAAGTAAATGGACATCTATGAAGCAAGTGCAAAGCTAAAAACATGGTGCAGTATTGGTAATAGCTACTATTCTCCGTCAACCAGTTCAATATGCCAGTTCTTGCCAAACGCTTTACTACACTTTGTATTATGATTTACAAGAAACTCCAGGTTCACACTGTCAAATACTGTTAAATTTTATTACATTGTACAGGGGAGAGAACGAAAATTTGATCAAAACTTTGACATTATCGGCTGAAAGAAACCTGCACAGCGAAGCTATAGCGATAATCCCATACCACACTCCTGGTCATATGGCCACTTCCCGAAGGTTGAGTGTGGTTTGAATTTTCCGCCAGAATCATCAGAAATTTAAAATTCCCGGCTCTGTGCAGGCATGCGCATTGTCGACCCCACCCCCCCCTCCGTACCCCTCCCTTCTTAGCCGGCTCGCCTGAGTCGTCACCTCTAGCGCGTAAACCGACTGAGCGGTATACCCGCTGCCGGCCTTTGGTTTATTGCTGGTGAGTCTGTTTCCTGCTTGTTAATCAACTGATAGTTTCAGTGCTTTCTGCATGGTTGCCGGTTTGTCCCATTCTTCGACCACCCTATTAGTGAACCAGTTGTTGCCTTCTTAAATCTATTTGGTCCGGTTTGTGCCCATTGCTGTGAGTCTGGTAGTGCGGAGGGGGGCGCCCCCGGGGGTCGTCTGGCCTCTCGGCGGCCCCATACCTCCTACGATCAATGGTCCTCTTACGCCTCACGGCTTGCATCGTCAGGCCCTAGGCGTAGACTTTGACCTTATACGCTCGCAATCCGTCCCCGTCTCCGAGTCGTCCCTAGTAAACAACCCGGGTCCTCTCGGAGGACAGGGGGGCGTGTCTTATGGTACGGAGGGTGGCGCCCCCGAGGGTCATCAGGCCTCTCGGCAGCCCCATACCTCCGACCATCAATGGTCCTCTAACGCCTCACGGCTTGCATCGTCAGGCCCTAGGCGTAGACTTTGACCTTTTCCACTCGTAATTCGTTCCCCATACGTCTTCGGGTCGTCCGTGGTAAGAACCCGGGCCTCTCGGAGGACAGGGGAACGTGTCTTATGATACGGAGGGTGGCGCCCCCGAGGGTCATTAGGCCTCTCGGCAGCCCCATACCTCCGACCATTAATGGTCCTCTAACGCCTCACGGCTTGCTTCGTCAGGCCCTAGGCGTAGACTTTGACCTTATACGCTCGCAATCCGTCCCCGTCTCCGAGTCGTCCCTGGTAAACAACCCGGGTCCTCTCGGAGGACAGGGGGACGTGTCTTATGGTACGGAGGGTGGCGCCCCCGAGGGTCATCAGGCCTTTCGGCAGCCCCAGGTCCAGACCCAGGCCGAGACCCAGGCCGAGGCCAAGGACCAGGCCAGGGCACAGGCCGAAGCCGAGGCCCCAGACCCAGGCCGAGTCCCAGGCCCCAGACCCAGGCCGAGGCCCAGGCCCAGGCCCGGGCCCAGACCGAAGTCCAGGACCAGGCACAGGCCCATGCTCAGGCCCAGGCCGAAGCCCAGGCCGAAGCCGGAGCCCAGGCAGAAGCCCAGGCCGAAGCCGGAGCCCAGGCCGAGGCCGAAGCCCAGGCTCAGGCCTAGGCCGAAGCCGGAGCCCAGGCCGAGGCCGAAGCCCAGGTTCAGGCCCAGGCCGAAGCCCAGGCTCAGGCCCAGGCCGAAGCCGAAGCCCAGGCCGAGGCCGAAGCCCAGGCCGAAGCCGGAGACCAGGCTGAGGCCGAAGCCCAGGCTCAGGCCCAGGCCCAGGCCCATGCCCAGGCCAAGGCCAAGGCCAAGACCAAGGCCCAGGCCCAGGCCAAAGCCAAGACTCAGGCCGTGGCCCTCTAACACCTTTCGGCTTGCTTTTTCGGGCGGGTCCGTGAGCCCGCCTTCCTCCCGGAACCGCTCACGTAGATCCAACAGGAAGTCCCGCTCGAGAAAGAGTTCTAGCTCTCCCAAGAGGTCTAGGACGCTCAGCTCGTCCACACCCTCCACATCCCGGTCACGGCACCACCCTCCTTCCGTCCCTGATAGGCTCCGTCTTCGACTCTGCCCTATCTCGCTATCCGGCCTTTCAGGCCGCGCAGACCAGAGCATCTCCCCCCCCCCTCCAGAGCAGCCTTTTAACGAGCCTCCGGCTCCGGCCCCCCCCTCCCACCTACCACGACGGACTCTTACGAGATCCGCCCCTTCTCATGGTATGACCTTGTGTAGCGGCGAGGGATTTTATTCGGCAAAGAGGGGGTCTCGCCTGGTGGAATCGCTCTTCAGTACGGGGTCCTCTCATCACCTGAATGACATCATTTGACGTCTCGATCTGGACTCCGCCCTACTAGGCTGTCCAGGCACCCAGGAAATGACACCTCGCTATATCACAATGTGATCCTGTGACGTCAGTGATCCTTTGAAGTCACTATGATCCTTGGATGTCACGATGTGTTTCTGTGACATCACGATGTGATCCTATGACGCCGTGATGTGATCATGTGACGTCACGTGATGCTGTGACATCACAGTGACCCTGTGACGTCGTGATGTAACCCTGTGGCATCACGATGTGACCATGTGACATCACTTATTCTGTATCATTACTGTATGGTCCAGTGGAATTACAATGAAAACATATGACGTCACGATGGGGGTCCTGTGACGTCATTTTGTTGGTGTCGTCACGATATGGTTACATGATGCCACGATGTGATAATAGTTCACGATGTGATCAGGTAACGTCAATATGCGATAAAGTGATGTCACGGTGTGATAAGATGACGTCATTATGTGATAAAATGACGTCACGATGTAGTCCTATGACGTCAGTTTGTGTCCCTGTGACGTCACGAGGCGATCCTATGACGCCATGATTAAATCCGGTGACGTCACAGTATAATCACATGATGTCACTAGGTATTAAACATATGGAAGTTAGCTTGTGGGTGATGAGACGTCACAAACTGCCATAGCACACTATTGGATGAGGACGCTCTCCACGGGCTTCGAGGACTTCCCGCGGGAAGACTTCGGGTGAGTTGGATACATACCGAGGGTCCAGGCCCGTCTTAGCGGAAGACGCTCAGGGAACGTCTTCATCCAGGACGAAGCCTCTTGACTAACGCCCGCCCACGGACGAGGTCGCTCGGAAACGACCTCGGCCTCGCATGTATGTTGTTATACGTTCTACAATCGATTTTGTGACTTCACTACACCCTCCGGGGATCGGGATCTACCTTGCCCTACTAATTTGATTCTCTTTACCATACCAAAAAAGGCCTCGTCCACACCCACCACATCCCGGTCACGGCACCACCCTTGGGGTCGTGTTTGCCTCCCCAAACACGACCCAGCTCCCCCTCTACCTCACCTGCATCCAAAGGACACGCACAGGAGGCCCAGACGCCTTCACGGAGGACTGGAACAGCTGGAAGTGCGTATTCATTTTCCTCCTCCAGCGACACCGGTCCTCCTGAAGGTGATGCAGACCCTCATGTCCTTCAAGGGTCAGGTCCTCCTGATAGCTCCCTACTGGCCAACCCAACCGTGGTTCGGGGAGCTAATGAGATGGGGCCCTTCTCCCCTTCTACTGGGGTCAGCCTGCCTGGCCAACAGCCTTACCGCACCTCTCCAAGCGTCACTCCAACTTGATACTTGGAGTTTCTACGGGGAGCTCTCAGCCAACTCTTTTCTACAGAGGCAGCAGACAAGATGCTCAGAGCTCACCTTCCGTCCTCAGTGCGGCAGTGCGGGTCCTGCGGACGGAGATTTCGGAACTGCCTTCGGAGACACACGATGGGCACCATCTCCGCCAGCACGGTTCTGGACTTCCTGACTTGGCTGGCTGACTCCACCAACAGGGCACCGGCGACTATCTTGCCTCACTATACAGCCCTCACTGATCCGCTACGCTTTGGCATGAACATCCGAGTGCCACAGAGGGGGCGAACCCTCCTAATGAAGGTAATCAGCGCCTCGAGAGAGCCGAGACATCAACCGGTCCTGGCCTGGTCCTTGCATCGTCTTCTGCAGTACCTGGCGTTCGAAAAGGCCATTATGGAGGAAGAACAATTCCCTCAACGTGTCGTCTTTCTGCTCGCCTTGACTACGGACTACAGGACTTCACAGCTGGCGGCAATCACCCACCACCCGTCCTTCTCCAAACTGGAGGAGGACAGCTCGGCCCTAACCCTCTCTCCATCACCAACATTTCTGGCCAGGAACGGCCGAGCGGACGACATGATTGGCCCTCTCAGAATACAATCCTTCCGGGAGGGAAGACGCCCACAACCGCTGCGCCCGGTCCGTGCGTTCGAAGACTACGTGGAGCACACGGAAGAGATTTCTGAGGATCATCTCTTCTACAACTCGAAATTTAGGATTCCCCTAACCCCGAGGTCCCGGGCGCACCTGCCTTGCCGCATTTTGGAGAGAGCCGACTCGGGCCATGCCCCGCACGCCCACAGCATCAGGGAGGGACTTCGTGGCATCGCTGGCGTTTCTCCGCACCCACTCAGGAGCGGGTGCGGGACCTAGGGGCTGGACATCGACGACTCCCTTGAGGACACGGTGTCTCTACCACTCGGTCGCCCCTGTCCCATGTGTTGCCATGGAAACGGCTCCACCCCTCTCATCTAAAAAAAAAAAAAAAAAAAAAAAAAAAAAAAAAAAAAAAAAAGTGGAGGGGCAAAGGGCGACCGAGGAGTGGGGAGAGGCCCAGGAACCGCTGAACAGGATACGATTTTCGTATAATTTACGCATTGTGTGAACAGTGCAATGTTGTGCATGTCACATTCTTCGGTGTGGGTACTTGACGTTTCTTTTCTCCCCTCTACTGAGTGATAAAATGAATAAATCTTCACCTCTCCTCCCACCTGTCCTCGTCTCATGCATAGCTTCGCTGTGCAGGTTTCTTTCAGCCGATAATATTTCTTTGTCGCGGCTCGTGCCGCTTGAATTGTTTTTATCGACTTAAGAAACCTGCACAGATTTAGGGTCCCTCCCTCCTCCCACAGGCGAAGCCTTCATTTCTCATTGAAGTGACGACTCAGGCGAGCCGGCTAGGAAGGGAGGGGTAGGGAGGGGGGTGGGGTCGACAATGCGCATGCCTGCACAGAGCCGGGAATTTTAAATTTCTGATGATTCTGGCGGAAAATTCAAACCACACTCAACCTTCGGGAAGTGGCCATATGACCAGGAGTGTGGTATGGGATTATCGCTATAGCTTCGCTGTACAGGTTTCTTAAGCCGATAAAAACAATTTAAGCGGCACGAGCCGCGACAAAGAAATATTTGGCCTTCTTACCTTCTTTCAGCCATTTCCTATTCTCAACGGGCTCGTGCTGGCATGTTGGATATATTTCATCATGGCCTTCGTGCTTGTAGACAAGACCAGGGTCCCAAGTGTTTTTCTTTTTTATGTTTCGAACAGAGTTTCGCTTTCAATCCAGGGTTATATGACTCGTGCCGTTTACACCAAATGATCCAGTTCGGCCAGGGTCTTTCGGAAAAGAATGGAAATTAAATCCATCCGTATCAGAAAGTCTCGTCGAATCACTGTTGCAATTTGCGGTGGCACAATAAACCAATTTCGAACTAAATACTCTATAAAAAAAAAAAACTGCTAACACACGAAATATGACAGATCACTGATCAAGTTGACAGCGCAGCACGGCATCTGATAGTGCACGCATATGGCATGCATCAGAATGTGAACAGCGAGATTGACGTTACAGCCGATAGAGCCTTACGAGAACGGCCGAAGATTGGCAAAGGAAAAGTTCGTCTGCCACCGATATTCTGATAGGCTTTTTTTTTATCACATTGCATAATAATTAGGATTTATTTTTGCATTACTTGATCAAAAAGTGACTGAGCCATACATCTAGCAAATATTCACCACCTCTTTGAAAACCTTCTCAGTTGACCTTTATAGGTCAACTGAGGTTTTGGATTTCTTTGTTTTTTGTTATTACATGTATAACTTAGAAACTAGAACACTAACATGCACGTTTCTAGCATTTTATAGTCTTGGATTTATCCAAATAGCATTATCTTAAAAGTGCTGGATAGCAAACGAACTTTTCAATGTCGTAGTTACCTTTTCCACCGCTAGGACAACTTATGACGTAAGAGCTGTTGTTTACATTCTTCGACATGGCCAGCGAGCAATGCGAAAGTGACTTCACATCGAGTTGTATTTAATTTGCCCACCAATTAACTTTTTGTACCTGGACCTAGGGTGTCTACAGTCTTTCAGTAACAACAAAATAATTACTACTAATTCAAAAAGTTAGCTTAGTGGCAATTAGTAGTTTATGCAGCCTTTGTAATCGCATTGGTTTTGAATGTCTGCCAGCTCTTACTCTAAACATAAAATAACACGGCTTCTTTCATCTTATAATTTTTTAAATACTGTACTTGCACTAAAGATACATCCAGAATTTGAGCTTTTCTAGACCCTGTTACATCCATATTTGGCGGCGTGTCCCTGAGAACAACATCTTGCACCTCCTGTCAGAATCAAGGATTCTTCTTGTCTCTCTTGGATATGGTCATCCTAATGCACTTTCCAAATACGATTCACATATGGCACCAAGTACAGGGACTGCAAATGGAACACCGATATACCTATGTTTTGAAGTGTATTGATCGCTCTAACTGGACTTGCTCCTCTGAAAAACACCCCTGAAAAAAATCCTAATTTTACAAATGGAATTTGATGATTTGGTATGTTCATTGGCATTGTATGACAATGTACTAACATGACTAATAAATTTGAGTTTATAAGATTACGATATTTAAGTAACAACAATTTTACCAATTTAACATTCCATAAACAACAAAAATTTACCTGATGCAAGTAACAAATTTCCCAATGGTAATTCTCCATGGAGGGAAGTGCTAAGAAAAAGACCGTGGTGAGTGAGGAAAATAGAGGAGAAATAAGGAAGGATGAAGTGAAGGCAGTTGTTAAGATGATGAGAGCAAGTAAGGCACCTGGTCTGGATGGATGCCATGCAGAATATCTATATAAAAAAGGAGGTACAGTGATGGTGGAGTGGCTGGTGAGGTTATTTGGTTTTTGTTTCAGAGAGGGTAGAATGCCGGAGGACTAGAGGAGTGCCTGTATAGTTCCGCTTTACAAGAGAAAAGGGAACAAGTGTGAGTGTAGTAGTCTCAGAGGGATTAGCCTGTTAAGTGTAGTTGGGAAGGATTTGGGGAAGATCTTGATTGAGAGGATTAGGAAAGGAACAGAGGGGGTAATTGGTGAGGAACAGTGTGGATTTAGGACGGGTAGAGGTTGCATAGATCAGATTTTTGTGGTAAGACATATATGAGAAAGCTATAGGAAAAGGTATGGATGTTTTTGGGGCTTTTATGGATCTGGAAAAGGCTTACGATAGGGTAGACAGGAAGGCACTGTGGGAGGTTATGCAGATATATGGGATAGGAGGAAAGATTCCAGGAGCTATCAAGAGTTTTTACGAGAGTGGTAGAGCATGTGTCAGGATTAGAAATGGAGAGAGTGAGTATTTTGAGGTAAAGATGGGACTTTGTCAGCGATATATTATGTCGCCCTGACTGCTCAACTTATACATGGATGGGGTGGTGCGAGAGATGAATGCAAGGGTGGTGGGTCAGGGATTGGAGATGTTTAAAAAAAAAATGGAGAAAAGTTGGAGGTGAGCCAGCTTTTGTTTGCGGACGACACTGCGCTTGTAGCAGGATCAGAGGAGGGATTGAGGAAGCTGGCGACAGAGTTCGGGAGAGTGTGTAATAGAAGAAAGTTGAAGATAAATGTGGGTAAAAGTAAGGTAATGAGATGTACAAGGGGTAAAAGTGAAAGCAGACTGGAAGTGAGCATTAAGGGAGAGCGACTGAAGAATAGGATAGTTTTAGATACTTGGGTGCGAATGTGGCAGGAAAGGATGGAGTGGAGGTGGAGGTAGAATGTAGATTGAGAGAAGCGAGTAAATGCTTTGGTGGATTAAAATGTGTAATGAGGAATAGACATTTGGGAATGGAGGCTAAAAGGAGATTGTATGAAGGAATGATTGTGCCAACAGCACTGTATGGGGCAGAAACATGGAACATAAGAGAGAAAGAGAGAAGGAGTTTGAATGTGTTTGAGATGAAATGTCTGAGAAGTATGATAGGGCTTACTAGGCTGGATAGAGTGAGAAATGGGGAGGTGAGGAGAACAGGGGTGGTAAGGGAGTTGGGAGACAGGGTGGATGAAAGATATTGGAATGGTTTTGGACACATGGAAAGAATGAGTGAAGAAAGACTAGTAAAAGAGGTATGGAAGGCAGATGTGGAAGGAGTGAACATGAGGGGGCGACCTAGGATGAGATTGATGGATGGAGTGAAGGGGGCTTTGGGGAAGAGGGGAATGTCTGTTGAGGAAGGACGGGAGAGGACAGAAGATAGGGGTGAATGGAGAAGGGTTGTGTATGAATGATGTTGTGATTGCATGAGGTGGAATGGGTGAGGGGATGGGGGGGGGTAAGGTAGTATGTGTGAGAAAATTTTGACGCAGTCCGAAGAGATTTCCCCCCGTCTTCTCCTTTTATGCATGAGGGGACGGAGAGGAGGGGTTGCTGATTTAATGAAGCGGTCTTGTTGTGGATGTGCTGTGTCTTGCGACAATGCCTCTGACCCAGGGCAGTGGACAAGATGCAGGGATGACCCGTCATCCAGGAGGTGCTAAGATAAGAGGGAGGGTAGAGGGTGGAGGGGAGTGGAGTGTGTTGGGGATGGAATTGGTGGGAATGGTTTTTGTGCCTTTTCTTTTTGGCTACCTCCCTTGTAAGGGGGGAAAAGCCTTTGGTATGTGTATGTATGTATGTAATTATCCATGTAGAGGCTGCGATGTCCATTCTCTTTTGAGACCTTCACAGACAGCGGCAATAAAGGTTGCTGTCCCCAGTGTCCTTATTGTCACATTGCATTAAGATCTGCAGATATGACCGATTTCAAAAAGGATCTTCAAGCTGTGGTATAGTGTAATTGGCATAGGAGACTAGCACAGTATGCAATAGTGTGCAATGGTACAATGGCGTGTTCTGACCAACAGCGACGTCCCCGAACAAAATCTCTTTCATACACCCGACAAAGGCTTCCTTTTCTTCTGTGTGCTTACAGCATCTAACACCTTCGCCCACGGGTCATTTACTCTTTAGACTCTTTGGGCACATGCCGTGCCTCCTCTGTACGCATAACCTACCGATCAATAAACCCACGAATCGTACAACCTGTTTCACTGCTGCCCCGGCTAATTTACTCATGAACATGGCGCAGTAGGTAGGATAATGCTTGCAATTGCTTACAACGTGCAACAGTGAAACATGGGACGATACGTGAATCGGTGGCGCGTACGTGAACGGAGCACTGACTGAACTAGACCGATAGGCGACAGTGAACACGCTGGGCCGTGAGTGCAGTGCCGATTAGTGTGCATGCATGGGACTGTGAAAAATCGTGTGATAGTGATAGTGGCGCGCCTTCGTGCACGTAGAGATGCGAACAAAGAAGCCTTCATCCCACTGCTTCCCCCTACCAGCCGCGAACGTCACCCTGCACGGGGACCAGACCACTTACGCAGGCCGCGTGAACAAAGCCTTTATCCTGTTTCGCCCGGCTCGCCGCGAGTGCCACCCATGCGGAGCCCTGCTGACTCGCACAGGACTGTATCACCGCCTCTACTCCCTCGTTGCAATTACGTCACCGCAGGAGGTGGCGATGCCACTGCCGCCCACAGGAGGCATTGATGGTGACCATCTCAGACGCCCAGTAGGACCTGCACACATGCGCCGTGTCGCCATGCAAAGGATTCCCCGTCAGACACACGCACCTCTCGCCCCCGCGCCTTCTCCCCCTACGCGGTGTGGATGCAAGACAAATACCGGGCACTTCCGCCTTGTCCAGTGTGGCCCACGGTTTCCGACGGACGCCGAAACCCGACACGCCACTACCACTGGAGACGCTTGCTGCCACCTGGGCCTCATCCAAATGCAAGTCATGACCGCTTGGATGGCCCCACTTCTTGTGGATGACGGACCATCGTCCGCTCGTCTCCCTCCTCACGGCAGGAGCACCGTCACCGGCAATACCGGCGGTGACGACCCGTCGCCCGCCGCCGACGGGACGCTATAGAGACTAAGGGTCGAGGCACGGATAAGCCCCGCTTAGCTGTGTGACCTCCGGGGCCCCGTCCGACCGCCGCGCCCTACCCAACTCCATCCCTCCGTATTGGTAGCTCCGAAACGCCCTTTCAGCCGACGAGAATTGGCGCTGTCCAACCAGAGCATTACCGCCCCGCCATCTACGGGAGAGACCACCGGCCTCCGGAGACGCCGCCCCGTTGCGTCCTATTTCTCAGTGGAGGACCTGCGCTCTTCATCCTCTGATCCCCCCCAATTCCGCCCCCGCCGCTCTCCCCGGCTCGCGGGTAAGCATACCCCTCGCCATGGTCATGCGAGCGTGGAGGGTGGGAGGTGTGACGTAGTGTTATAAGGTGCCCTGGCATTCGACACGAGCAGGGCACCGTAGGATTGCACCAGACGCTTTCCAGCACAAGGACTCTTTGTAACGGCCACGAGCCGGGGAGATCGGCGGGGGCGGAATTGGGGGGGGATCATTGATACATGTGTACTAAGGTGTGGCATCGTCTCCATTCTGCGACCCCGTCTACGGCCACCTGCTTACCTGCATGTCCTCCGGGTTCCCGTCCAACCGCCTCACCTTACCCAGCTCCATCCTCCCGTACTGGAGGCTCCGGGACGCCCTATCAGCTGACGGTGACCTGGTGCTCTACGGCCAGTGTATCGTGGTCCTCGCCGCTCTACGGAAGCGCATGCTGGCCTGCCTCCACGACAGCCACCGCGACATGGAAGCCACCAAGCGACGGGCTCAACAAACCGTCTTCTGGTCCGGCATTGACTCCGACATCAAGAGCACGGTGGAGGCCTGCGAGTGCGGATTCAGGACCGGACGTCCCTCCGGTGTGACAAGGTCGGCGTGGTCATGGGCCACGGCAGGTCCAGGGACTACGAAATTCGCCTCTCCGAGTGGGAGAATCTGGTGGCGCAATCGGCAACACCTCCGCCCTGTGGCCCTGCCCCCTGGTGACGCCGCCACCGTCGCGCCATGTCACTCGATGGTGGACCTGCGGCCCCCGTGCTTGGACCCACCCACCCCCTGCCGCTCGCCCCGGCTCACGGATACCCTGGCCCCTCACCTCACTTCTGCGAGCGCAGTGGGGGGGGGGGGGGAGTATAGTGTAATTGACATAGGAGACTAGCACAGCATGCAATAGTGCAATGGTGTGCTCTGACGAACAGCGACGCCCCCGGACAAAAGCCCTTCCATACACCCAACAAAGACTCCCTTCTCTTCTGAGTGCTTGCAACATCTAGCACCTTCGCCCACGGGCCAGTTACTCTTTATTAGACTCCTTGGGCACATGTGCCTCCTCTGTACGCATAACATACCGATTAATAAACCCACGAATCGTACAACCTGTTTCACTGCTGCCTCAGCTAATTTGCTTGTGAACACATGTATGACTCAAAAACTATAAATTTGCCTTCACTTTGAGAACCACCAGTTGCTTCCTGATGTGTAGCATCAGATTCAAAATCACAGACGATCTGAAACAAAGTAAATTGACATAAATTGAAACCCAAATAACGGTGAAGGATCGAGTGCTGTTTTTATCAAGGAAGAACATCTTAAAACAAATAATCTGACTGCATGAAAATTTCAGATGAATGACATCACTGCCAGTTGATTTGGGACGACCAACCAGAATTAACTTATTTTACCTACTATCCTTGTTTTGGTTTGTTTAAAAAAGTTAAAGTGATAGTCAAAACCTACATGTCAGGTTCATCAAAGTCCATGTGCCCAATATCTGGCACGTCTGGTTCCCAATCAGGATCGGTGTCCATCGTATTATCCATTATGTTCACCACTGGATCCTCCTCACTACTGCTACACTCAAAACCCAAGGGTCTGTCCCATTTTGGCTCAGATAAGGCAACTGCCTCGGGTAGGGACGCAGAGACATCTGTGATAGGTTCAGTCCGGGTTGACGGCACCTCCTTTAACCAAACTGGGCAACCACTCTGACATCGACATCTTTGGTCATGGATCTCTTCATTTGTGTCCCTCTGTTCACCGCTCCTGGCCTTATGGAAACCTGTACAGGTTTGTGAAGGTTCGGACTTAGTGGTACAAACGCTTGAGTTGCAACAGAAGTGGATTTCATAGGCTGAAATGAGTAACACCCAAACTTTTAAGAAAGTCTTTGCATGGATGAATCATCTCCTGATTTATGCCAAGTTTCATATTTACAGACAAAAGTTTCAAGGATTCATGAATTACAATTTTTTCTATCTGTTTTTAAGGTATAATAAAACTGGCCTATGTAGCAAAGAGAACAGAGAAACCATTTGACTGAAAGGGAAAGAAAGGCTAGCAAAATATACTTACAGACATGTCTATAAAGTTATCTGCCATAGGTAGTGGTTGCTGTGGGGAAGAAAAGCCACCAATCATATGCCTGGCACTATCACCATGGTCACTTTCACATCCCATCTCTCTTTCGTTGGTAGTGGTACTTGCAAGTGAATATTCATCATAGGCACTTTGTAACAGCTGAAAAGGATGATTAGGTCTATATCGATACAAATTCCTCCCTCCTGGTCCAGGATAATTAGGCTTAACTCCTGCTGGTGTGGTGGGGGATTCCAATTGTTTGACTCTCTCTCTCTCTCAAAATGAATAAATAAATTAATAAGTAAATAAATAAATAAATAAATAATAATAATTGTAATAATAATAATAATAATAATAATAATAATGATGATGATGATGATGATGATGATGATGATGATGATGATGATGATGATGGTGGTGGTGATGATGATGATGATGATGATGATGATGATGATGATGATGATGATGATGATGATGATGATGATGATGATGATAATAATGATAATAATAATAATAATAATAATAATAATAATAATAATAATAATAATAATAATAATAATAATAATAATAATAATAATAATAATAATAATAATAATAATAATAATAATAATAATAATAATAATAATAAAAATAATAGTAATACTAATAATTTGATTGACTCCATTTGACAAGACGTGGTCATAGGCCTATTATAGAAGCCCCTGTCATGCCTGTCACCCTGGTGGAGTGGTGTGATCATATTCATAGGTCTACAGGCCTAGCTAGCCTGCCATGACTGTATCCCTAATCTGCTTAGGCCTAGCCCAAAAATTTTTAGTCAAGCCTAACCATGCTTATTAGGGGGTAACGGGAGTGCATACGCAATACACAGCCTTAAGGTATTTTGGGGGTAGTCTTAAGTCTAACTCTGGAATGCTCTTGGGTCTACATAGCCTCTGCCTCCTAACTGTTGGAGTACTACCTGCTCGTGGTGCCCCTGCTTCTACTGAATGTACATCCAACGACCGAGTGTCAGGAGGTATAACCTGACTAGGGTGCGGCAGGCTAACAACCTCCCCATCTTGAAAATACTGTTACTGAAACTGGAACATTGCCTCGGACGGAAGGACCTAATGGTAACGACTCTGGAAATTATCTTGGACATGGAAATGGAAGACTCAACTGGAAACAACCCCTTAAGATAGCAACCTGGAATGTGCAAAGCCTGTACCGACCAGGACTAGGAAGAAACGTTGTAAACGAGTTAAAGATCTACAAAGTAGACATAGCAGCATTGCAGGAGGTAAGATGGCCGGGAATGGGAGAGTGCAATATTGAAGGTTATAAGCTTTTGTATAGTGGACGTGAAGATGAGGCACATAGAGAAGGAGTTGCATTATGCATTAGCCCCAAAGCACAGCGAGCGTTAATTGAATACAAACCAATAAATGAAAGATTACTCAAAGCACGTTTTAGGGGGAAGTGGACATTACTGTTATAGTCGTGTATGCGCCGACTGAAGATGGAGAAGAGAGGGTAAAGGACAGACTGTACGGAGACCTACAAGATCTGGTTGATGGAATACAAAAGCATGATATACTACTCGTGATGGGTGATATGAATGCAAAATTGGGAAAAGAAAGTTTTAGGTCAGTAGGGCCAGAGAGCCTACATCATACATCCAATAATATCGGCCTTAGACTAGCTTCTTTTGCAGAGGCAAATAACATGATCATAGGCGGAACATGGTTTCCACACAAGAACATCCACAAGTACACATGGGAATCCCCGGATGGCAGAACCAGGAATCAAATTGATCACATACTGGTAGATGCAAAATACAGAGGAGCCCTGCAAGATGTGCGATGCTATAGAGGCGCAGACTGCAGCACAGATCATCTACTACTAACGGCAAAAGTAAAGGCGAGACTTAAGTTAGAGAAGATGCGGAACGAACCACAAAGAAAATTTGAGACTGAGAAATTAAAACAACTAGAATTAAGTAACCAATACCAACTGGAAATCAGAAACAGATATGATGACAGAAGAGGAAGAGATGGACGTGGAAGAAGAAGCAAAAATGCTGGAGGAATGCATAATCAAGTCGGCAGAAGAGATTATTGGGTATAAGCAGAATAATAGAAGAGAGGAATGGTATGATGAGGAGTGTGCAAGTGCGGTAGAAGAGAGAAAGAAAGCTAGACAGAAGTGGCAACAAACTAGGAGTGAAGAAGATAAAGAGGATTTTATACAAAAGAGGAGAAACGCAAAGAGAATCAAGAGACGGAAGAAAAGGGAATTTATGAACAACAATCTGGATAAAATCGAAACTTTAGGAAGAGAAGGAAAGATAAGAGAACAATATGCGGTTATAAAGAAAGTCAGAAACGGGTATAGACCCAGAGTAAATATGGTTATACACCAAAATGGAGTCATAGCAACCAGAGAAGAAGAAATCTTGAGCTGTTGGAAAAATTTCTGCAAAGAACTTTTGAATAGGCCAGAACCAGGTACACCATATGAGGAAGCAAATGATGTTAATATTAATGAGGAAGAAGTAAGGGAACCAACAATTAACGAAGTATGAACGGCCATAAAGGAACTAAAGAATAATAAAGCACCTGGGGAAGATGGAGTAGTGGGAGAACTTCTTAAGGCAGGAGGAGAGTACTTGAAGGATAAAGTATACCGACTTATCTTAAGAATATGGAGAGAGGAAAAGGTACCCAGAAATTGGAAGAAAGGAATTATTATACCAATACTGAAGAAAGGAGACAAAAGGGTATGTGGAAATTACCGAGGCATCACACTACTATCTCGTGTATACAAAATTTTTGCAAAATACTTTATAGGAGACTGACCCCCTATGCAAATGAAATATTAGGCGAATATCAATGTGGCTTTAGAAGGGGGAGATCAACAACAGACTACCTGTTTACGATCAGACAGATATTGGAGAAGAGCTGGGAGTTTAATATAAATCACTGGCATGTGTTTGTAGACTTCAAACAAGCATATGACAGTGTACACAGATCATCCATGTGGAAAATCCTCAGAGAATTTGGAGTACCAATCAAAATTGTAAACTTAGTGAAGGCAACGTATGATGGCACAGAAGCACAGGTGAGGGTTGGCAACAAGAAGACGAAAAGTTTTGAAATAAAGAGTGGTTTGAGACAGGGGTGCGTTCTATCCCCACTACTGTTCAACCTACTACTAGAAAGAGTAGTAAGAGCAGTGGAGAGGGATAATGTTGGAGTAGAGTTCGAGTCAGGGAGAGTGAATATGTTGGCGTATGCCGACGACGTCGACTTAATAGATGGGACTATAGACGGAATAAAAGACATGTTTGGAGATTTCCAAGAGACTGCGAACAGAGTAGGACTGCTGGTGAATACTAAGAAGACAGAGTTAATGCATCTAACCAAAAACAATAACAGAGAAGAACATATTGACATCAATGGTGTGAGATATGAAGTATGCAGAAACTTTAAGTATCTTGGATCAATTGTAATAGACGAAAACCTGATGGACACTGAAATAAAATCAAGAATTGCATCAGCCAACCGATGTTATTACAGCCTCCAAAATACACTGGGAAGAAGGAGCATATCAACAAAGACCAAACTAAGAATATATGATACAATAATAAAACCCATTCTATTATATGGATGCGAAGCCTGGAGCCTAAGAAAATGGAGAAAAATCTTTTTGTATTTGAGAACAGTGTACTAAGGAAAATTTTGGGCCCAGTATTCGACGAACGAGACCAAGAATGAAGAAGGCGGCATAATGAAGAGCTAAGGGAAACATCAGGCCAAATAAATATCATGAATATCATAAAGTCAAGACGACTGCAGTATGCCGGCCACATTGCAAGAATGGAACAAGAAAGAATACCAATGAGAGTGATGATGGATGGGGTGGTAGGAGGAAGACGTTTCCCAGGAAGACCACGCAGAAGATGGATGGATAACGTGAGGGAGGACTTGGAGCAGATGTCCGGGATTGGATGACAGTGGCACAGGACCGTAGAGTCTGGAGGCATTTGGTGCTAGCGGTGAGGGGTCAGCAAGTGGCCCGACCACCACCGGAGTGAGTGAGTAACTATGCTTATTAACGATTGTCGGTGACAGCGTTGTAACATAGGCCTACCTATACACATGATACAGACTGATATACCTACCCCCAGGCGTTGTCTTTTTTCAATAGCAGTGCTCCTTCGACGGCGTTTGCTTGACAAACATGGGCTCTTGTCGATGACAAAAATCGTTGGTGCTGCATCTTCTTTTAGAATGGGCTTCATGCTAATTCCTAGTGACTCGGTAAGGCCAGGGTCCCGAGTGTACTTTTTCTCGAAATGTTTCGAACAGAGTTTCGCTTTCAGTCTAGGCTTCCATGACTCGTGTTGTCTGCACCGAATGATCCAGTCCTTTTTGCGAACAAGATCTTTCGGAAAAGAATGAAAATGGAGTCCATCCGCAGCAGAATGTTTCGTCGAATCACTGTTTCAATTTGCGGTGACAAAATAGAACAATTTCGAACTAAATGCTTGATAAAACCTTGCTAACACACGAAATATAACAGATCACTGATCAAGTTGAAAGAGCAGCATGGAAATGTATAATGCACGCATATGAATGCATCAGAATGTAAACAATGAGGTTGAAGTCACAGCTTTACGAGAACAGCAGGAGATCGGCAAAGGAAAAGTTCGTCTGCTCCCAGGCGCGGATATAAGGGGGGGGCCCAGGGGGCCCGGGCCCCCCCCTTTTGGCTTTGGCCCTTTGGCCCGATTTCATTTCAGTTCACTATTTCATTTTTATAATCCATGTTTAATCCATGTTATAATCCATTTTTATTATCATTGTATCATTTATGAAAGTTCTGGAAAGTTCTGGAAGGTTCGATAACATCTTGATTTCCGCTGACTGTTTTTCCGCTAATTTCCGCCTATATAAGTGACCGCTGCGTTCGACTCTCTTTCTGTTGGTATCTGCCGCATTGAATGGTTGTTTTGCTGTTTGGTTAAATATATGAAAGGTTTATCGCTGGAACTCACTACATTGGTGCCCCGTGTGAGGATTTTATTGTACGATAAACGGTAATGCTAATGCTCGTTAAACAACCGAAAATTCTGCCGTCGGGCCCCCCCCAAACTTTGTTCCTAGATCCGCGCCTGTCTGCTCCCGATATTTTGATAGGCTTTTTTTTCATCACATTGCGTAATGATTAGGATTGATTTTTGCATTGTTTTATCAAAGTGACTAAATCATACATCTAGCAAATACTCACCACTTTTTTGTAAACCTTATTAGTTAACCTTTAATATCGCATATATAACAACATGTGACTA
This sequence comes from Oratosquilla oratoria, assembly GCF_046742065.1. Lineage (NCBI taxonomy): Eukaryota > Metazoa > Arthropoda > Malacostraca > Stomatopoda > Squillidae > Oratosquilla > Oratosquilla oratoria. The sequence goes on from NC_134799.1 coordinate 47,974,527, forward strand.
TATAACATCTATATCATTACTATTCTACAATATTCCATGATATTACAAAGTATCTCGGTGAGGTGGAGGAGTAAGGAAAGAGACAGAGGAACCGATCTAAATTGATGGGATTCTCGCTTTCGTATGGCTACTACTTCCTTTACCGGCGCCAAGCTCTACCCGATCGCCATCCTATTACTCCCCCTTGACATCGGCTTCGTCCACTTACCCACTTGTATAACTTGTATGTCGTCACCCATCGTAATCGAATTACTCACATCCGTCGTTTCTAATTATCTACATTTCCGGTGTTATAGGATTATCCCAACTCTCCCAGTTTCTCCCATAAAAAGGGGAACATTTTGGTCGGTCCCCAGTACAAAGCTATGTTTTAACGGATTTGGACGAGTAGATACCCCAAGCTCGGGGGCACGCCATCCTTTCCCGCTAAAATCTGGAGGGTGCAGTAGGGGTGGATAAGGTGGTTCCGTTGCTATAGGAACGACACGTACCAGATAGAGAGAAATGACAAGGGGAGGGGGTACGCCTTACCACCTACGTTTGGTTACATCTACAATCGCCTTGATTCTTGATATGTTCTCTGAACCTATAAATATACGTAAACAAATAATAGAAACCGAATCCCGGCACTACATTGGGACTGGTGATTGGTATATCTCATGTGTAGTCCCAACTGGCTGATTGGCACGAGCGCTCTGGTCGAAAACCGAGCAATGTAATTATTTTTTCAGCGATGCAGTAGCACTGAATGTTGATGTGTAGGATGGGTTCCCTACTATATTATTTCAGATGTTATTTTGAACGAACGGCAACCGTCGCCTTTACTCAACTTGTCCGAAGCGAATGAGATCACCCAACGATGGCACAATCTAGATAACATTTACGGGACTGTATTTGTGACCTCAAGAGTATTTTATGTAATAATTTAATACAAATGGAAAGAGGAATTTTTTTTTTAGATACATCACTTGGTTGGTCCAATAATAAATGAGTGAAGAGACATTTCTAAAAATAAATGGAAAATGATCGGTCATGCTGTTAGCTGTTTAGCAAGATTCTTCTTTTGAATATAAAGTTCTAGTAACTAATTACCCATTAGAGTGAACAAAATATACAAGTAATTCTAATGACGACAGATTTAAATGTTTACCAACATGCATTTTTTCCGAGGGAAAGCATCTAGCGATGAAGCAGAATTGCCGCCATTTTACTTCTGACGTCACAAAGAGTACCGTTATTCTTATAAATAATGTGATAGAACATTCAGATTTATGTGGATTTTTATTGATTAAAATTAGAGCGGACCTGAAATGAAATTTGTCGATGTTAGTTATAATAGTATTTTATCATCCCTAAACATTCCACCTATACTTTGGATAAATGAATTTCCATGGCGCATTTCTATACATATGTCTTTAATCGTCTAACCTGATGTCATGATATCCAGTATTATTTTTTGTACTATACATACACCACCACATAGAACTATTATGCAACAAAAGCTATAATACGACCATTTCGACAAAACCAACGATCATTCAATCTAATCTCTTATGGAGACAACGCTTGGTGTGTTTACAAACTTTCTGCAATTGACGATGCCGCGCGTTGTTGCTCTTTGGTAAAAAGTAACACATTGTCATGTTTCAAGTTTATTTATAATCAAGTTTACATGTCACAAAAGAACGGTAAGTACATGTGGCTTCATAAGAGTATGAAAAAAGACATATATATTAGATTTCTTTTCCCAGTGCTGAGTTACCAAATTCAGATAATTCGATTTTAGAACGGCGAATTTCAAATAAGAAAATGATCACTATGAAGGCATTAACAATATGTAATGTAAAAATTTGGATCGAATATCACTATTCAAGCTCAATATAAAAATATTAGTGTATCTTGAAATAGTGTTTTCATGTGTTTTGTAGAGTTAGCTAGGTCATCATAAAATTGGAATTCCTGATATTTGAGCTGAAGTAGTTCTCATGGGGTGCAGGAAGATGCTATGTGTACAATGCAATTTGAATTATCCTTCTGTCCTAGTTCCCGAGATATTGCATTTTGAATGGTACAAAATCAGGCCTATTTTCAAAATAGGCCTGATTTTGTACCTTTTAAAATGCAATATCTTGGGAACTAGGATAGCTAGAAGGATAATTCAAATTGCATTGTACTCAAAGCATCTTTCTGCATCCCATGCTTTGGCCTGATTTTCTGGGACAAAGTAATTTTGTCCCAGAAAATCAGGCCAAAATGTGCAGTCTCACTAATCGCCTACCAAACCCCAACAATGACTGTTTTACCTCAAATGCACAATTTTATATAAAAGATTATCATATGGTTGCATTATTCAACCTATTTTCTTTCAAATGTGTGATTTCCATGTAATTTTATCAAAGAGAAGTTACGTTTTTATCCTCTGCAAAATTACTAACCACAGCTATGAATACTCTCCTACTCACTAATAGCCGATTAATGCTGACCAAACCTGAACAAGGACGGATTTTGCTGAAATGCACAATTTTATATAAAAAATTAGCATATGGTTGCATTATTCGACCTATTTTCTCTAAAATGCATGAGTTTTCATGTAATATGATCAAAGAGAAGTTATGTTTTTATCCTCTGCAAAATTACGGACCACAGCTACAATTCGTCCAGCCCGTCATCTATGATCACTGGTGGTATGGATCAAACTTCACTTAAGTTTCTTACTATAGTGTTATTAGTGTAATAGATTGCATATAGTTGGATTATTTGAAGTATTTTCTTTAAAATGTGTGATTTTCATGTAATTTGATCAAAGAAGTTATGTTTTAGCCTCTGCAAAATGACCGACCACAGCTATGAATACCGTAACAGATTAGCATATGGTTGCATTATTTGAACTATTTTCTTTAAAATGTGTGATTCTCATGTAATTTGACCAAAGAGAAGTTACGTTTTTATCCTCTGCAAAATTACCAACCAGAGCTACGAATACCGTTAAATTACATGAAAATCACATATTTTAAAGAAAATAGTTGAAATAATTCAACTATATGCAATCTATTACGCTAATAACAATAGTAAGAAACTTAATAGAGTTTAGTTTGATCCATACCACCAGTGATCATAGATGGTGGGCTGGACGAATCGTAGCTGTGGTCGGTAATATTACAGAGGATAAAAACATAACTTCTCTTTGATCAAATTACATGAAAATCACACATTTTAAAGAAAATAGTTCAAATAATTCAATTAATAACATAATAGTAGATAAACTCAGAGAACACATTGAAGGGCATAATTTAATTCGTGATTCACAGCATGGTTTCTCCTAGGGTAAGTCATGTGTGACTAATCTTCTATCCTTTTACACTAAAGTATATAAGCGTCGCATCAGATAACAATGAAAATTACGATGTTATTTACCTTGACTTTAGCAAAGCGTTTGACAAGTTGTCTCACCAGAGACTACTAAATAAAATCAAAGCCCATGGCATAGGAGGAAAAGTGTTAGAATGGATTAGAGCTTCGATTAGTAACATAAAACAGTGGGTCACCATAAATGGAATAAAATCTAGGTGGGGCAATGTTACTAGCGGGGTCCCCCAGGGCTCGGTTTTGGGTCCCTTGTTCATTATGTACATAAATGACTTAGACAATAGGATAAATAGTGATGTTAGTAAGTTTGCGGACGACACTAAAATAGGACGCCTAATTAGGTCAGGAGACGACGCAGAGATTCTGCAGGATGATCTTAATAAATTGTTAATATGGTCGGAGAAATGGCAAATGAACTTCAATATCTCTAAGTGTAGCGTGTTAAACGTAGGGATACACAACCCCAAAAATAGATACATCTTAGATAACACGTTTTTAGAAAAATCTGAGTGTGAGAGGGACTTGGGAGTTCTGGTGAGTCCGGACCTTAAAACCAGGAAGCAGTGCATTAGAGCCAGAAATAAAGCTAACAGGGCATTAGGTTTCATTGCTAGGATGGTAACAAATAGAATTGCCGAGGTAATTATTAAACTCTATCTAGCGATAGTTAGACCCATCCTTGACTATGCGGTACAGTTTTGGTGTCCGTCCTACAGAATGAACATAAATTCACTAGAATCAATACTGAGAAGAATGACCAAAATGATACATGGACTTGGAAATTTGTCCGTTAATGAGAGGTCTCACTGTACATAGACGTAATATGTAGGTACGGGCGAATCCGCTCATGGCGCCACCACCGTGCATGTACTGTTTACAATGCTATCTTTTGCAGCCCGTTGGAATAAGTATGTCTCAGTTTGAATGCTTGTAGCATTCAGCGCATGCGCAGGTATTCAAATTATCTTGTGCAAGTGTATGCCCAGTTCTTCAAAAAAAAAAAAAAAATCACAAATTTAAATGCAAATTTGGTTATTAACCTTGGCAAAATAGTTTTCTGAGTAAAAATATAAAGGTAAGGCACCAAGAACAAAATATTTTGATGTAAGAATATTGCTTTTTAGCCTATTTTCTTCCGGAAATGAGCAGCTTAAGATCATTGGTAATCTGACAATTGAGCTTTATTCAACAATTCCAACAGCCTAACACAAACAGCTCCAACACCTGCTCAACCATTATAAACCCCTCAGGATTCCACCTCTCCTTCCTTGCTTAGAGCTGTCAACATGCATTCCAAATGTAACAGATGTACAAACTACTCCCACATGTCAAAATCAGCAAAACGTCAAATGAAACTCATTCAATACCATCAATAATTCATTGACTGAGAAAGATGTCTTACCCCTCATTGAAGATTTCAACCTTCAGTCTGCCCCAGTCTCACAAGTGTTATCTACTTTCAAACACACTCATGCAGTAATCATCAGCTCAAAAACACTGTTCCCTCATGAGTATACAAAAGTACACATACGAGTCTTCCAGGCCCCAAACACCAATGTAATTTGTATGCCAGAGACAAGCCACATGAATGGTATCTCCCTACTTTCCACCATCAGCTCAACATGAAAGGTCACACATGCATATTGATTGCAAATGATACTAATGCCCCCCTCCATCTCACATTTGGCACTAATATTTGTGATTTTTTTGGTATATCCCTCATGTATACAACTCATGGAGGACAAATTCCCCACTTCACAAGTGTGTACCACAACACCCAATATGCTAAAAGCACAGGAACCCATTCATGTATCACATCTCAACCCCATAGACTTCCCAGATGCACAAGCAGACTTTACTCTTTGCAACAACTTTAGACATACCATAGCATTGCCAGGTGAACCCCTTTGAGTAACACCCCTTATTCAGCACCATATACCCCTTCAGGAAAACACAAAACCATGTTACATTCCTGCATACAGATTACCACACAGTAAATGCACAATTGTAGATAACCTCATAACAGACATAAAACCTTCAATCTCTTAATGAAATTTCCCTCATTTTGTTGTTTATTCTAATCATTTTGTCTGTGATAGAGGAAAACTCTGTTCACAGAGAAATTATGGCACTATTATACTACGACTATCCCTCCGTTATGCTGTCCCCCAACCCCTTGTTACTGTCCTGTACCATTTCTCTGAATATTCGTTTCCTTTTTTTGCCGACCCTGTGGTGGGGGAAGAGAATGCTACCACCAAGTCTTTCCATTTGAGTCATAAAAGGCGACAAAAAACGGGATGGGGCTGGGATTAGGAGTCCTACTACCTGTAGCCCCAAAAGGGGACATTCCTAAAAAACAAAGGCATAAGAGGGTCTAGGAGTTTTCCAACCAATACCCTAAGGTTTGGGTCTTTTAATATGTGTGGATGCTGTACAGATGAGAGTAAAAGGGAAGAGATAGGCAGTATGTTTGTGAAAAGAAAGATGGATGTGCTGGCTTTGAGTGAAACTAAAATGAAAGGAAAGGGCAACTGTGAGTTTGGGAGTGTAGCTGGAAGGTACTCAGGAGTGAAGAGGAGACGAGGTAGAGAAGGCTTGGCTATACTAGTAAGTGATGAGATAAGTAAGCGGGTAGTGGAGTGGAAGGAGGTTTCATCAAGGTTGATGTGGATGAAGGTGAAGCTGGGAAGGGAGATGTGGGTTTTTGTAAGTGCGTATGGACCTGGTAGTGAGAAGAGCGTAGAGGAAAGGGAGTCTTTTTGGGTAGATATAAATGAGTGCATAGAGGGATTAGGGAGAAATGTCAATGTAGTTGTATTGGGAGACCTTAACCACTTCAATACGGGACTTAAATCTCGCGGGCAGCAGCCAATGCCAGCCGTACGACGTAACGAAATAATATTCGCATCATAAAATATAGTCGCCGCTTATATCGATCGTTCTCTCTTTCACCCGCGAATTTTGAAAACCACAGAGAATGGGATTAAGGGCGCATTTGGGAGAATGTAAAAACACAGGGGCGACTACAATAAATATAATCAAGACGCCGATATGGCAGCGTCGCGAATCCACTTGCTCCTCATGACGCCTACGTGTGCGGCACCGTATGGAAGGGGTTAATGCTAGGGTAGGAAATGAACCAATAGACAGAGTGATTGGGAAGTATGGAGTTCCAGGTAAAAATTGTAGTGGAGAACAGATGGTGGAGATGTGTCTTGAAAGAGTTGATGATAGCAAATACAGTGTTTAGGAAGAAAGTCGAGCATAAGTACACATGGGAGAGGGTGGTGGATGGAAGGGTGGCAGATAGAGCATTAATGGACTATATAGTGGTGACCAGGAGTATGGTAGGAAGAGTTAAGGATGTACATGTTCTAAAGGGAGAGAGTTGGGGAATATCAGATCATTTTCTGGTGGAAGGTAAATTGAGAGTGGAGAAAGAGGAAAAGGGCAGAAGGTAGAGAGATACTTAGAGTGAACTGCTTAAATGAGGAAAAAAGGAAGAGGAGTGGGAGGGAGTAAAGGATAGAGTAGAACTAGGAGTGGAGGAGGAATGGGATGGTTCAAGGAGGAAGTCATAAGGTGTGCAAAGATGGTGTGTGGAATAAGGAGGGTGGGAGGAAATAGAAGGAAAGGTAGTGAGTGGTGGGATGAGGAAGCAAAGAAATGTGTAGAAGAGAAGAAGCAGGCATTCATAGATTGACTGCAAATTAGGACGAGGGAATCGTGTGAGAGGTACAAGGTAAAGAAAAGAGAAGTAAAGAAAAGGGTAAAGGAGGCAAAGAGGAGAGCAGATGTGAAATGGGGTATAAGTATAACAGAAAATTTTGAAAGCAATAAAAAGATGTTTTGGAAGGAAATTAAAAGAGAAAGAGGAGGCGAATCAAATAGAGAAGAAAAGGTGAAAGGTGCAGATGGAGAGATGGTAATGGAAGAGAAGGCAGTGAGAGGAAGGTGGGCAGAGTATTTTAGGGAGTTGCTAAATGTGAAGGAGGATAGGGAGGGAAAGATAGTTGCAGTGGGAAATGGTAAGAAAATGAAACTGATGAATGAGGAAAATGGAGGAGAAATAGGGAAGGATGAAGTTAAAGCAGCTGTTAACTCTGGACAGGTAGCGTGGACAAACTCTCCCGCTACAGGTAGCGTGGTGTCATATTTGTTACTTTCACTTTGAGCGCTTATACCCAGTTACCATTACGCCCTTCTTTATTTATTTATTTTTAGTTTATTAATATAAAGACTACTTTCTACTGGTGAAGGGAAAAAAAACGCTGAATATAAAAATAACACTTTACCTACATGATTACGATTTTTTTTTTTTTTAATAGACATTTGGTCAAATAACAGACACTACACTTTAGAATACTAAAGTCCACTAAGAACAAGTATTTTCTTAAAAGTAGAAGAGTTCTTGAGTTGATTGACGTAAGAACATTGTTGATTGGAGCAAAACTGCAAAATCTGTAAAGAAAAGAAAAAACTTCATTTTTTTATACACAAAATCACTAAAAAAAATTTGGTGTGAAAGGAAGGCTATATCTATAGTAGTAATACTTATTAGATCTGGATGAAATTTTCCAGAAGTCATCTACAATGATCCTAGATGATGAAAAAACCTTAGAAAATTATATTTAGTGACTAAAAGCTAAAAACAAAGGCTTAGTTTTAATGTAACACTTACCGTGCGCAATTTACGTAAAAGAAAGACATATATAGAGTACTAATAATTGATGGATATGCATGAAAATTTGCAAAAGTAATCTACAATGGCCCTAGATGAGGGCAAACATGTTAAAAATTATATTTAGTAAGTATAAACTGGAAAAAAAAATTGTGAAACTTACCACGCGCGATGGTACTGGTCACAGACGTAGTTGACCTGTGAGTTACATGGCAGGCTTATGGCACTTCGCACACAGAAGCCAAGTTAGGGCGTCGTGCAGGTCGTCACAGACATTGTCTGCCTCAAAAGTCACTGTAGAAGGCTCTTCTTCATCACTACTCATGAAAAGAGCCTGCAAATACTCCTCCTCCATCAGGCTTCTCTTTGCCATGCTGAAATCTGATAATAGAAAAAAATTGAAAATTAGAAATTAGCCTCAAAATCAAATTTTCGCTGCCCTCCGATCCAATATGGCGATTGGTATGGGTAGCTACACCATTCACTGATATTTTCCGATAAACACAATAAAATGATTTCACTAAGTAATAATGCAGTAATGTAAAATGCAAAACTTTTGCAATTGCGTGACTTACCCGAGTAACGGTAGTGTGGTGTCAGATATGCACCATTTACAACTTTGGAGGACGATAGCGGGTGAAGGTGGTGGAGCAGAGGTGACACACATGTTGCTTCTACTGAGGCCGGTGAATGACTAACGGTCCCTGAAATACAAGCGAGATCATGCCAGGCGTCTATGCGCAGAAACCAAAAAAGCGTTTTGCGCAGCGTCCTGTCCAGGGTTAATATGATGAGAGCAGGTAAGGCACCTGGTCTGGATGGATGCTATGCAGAATATCTGAAGAAAGGAGGTACAGTTATGGTGGACTAGCTGGTGAGGTTATTTACTGTTTGTTCAAGAGAGGGTAGAGTGCCAGAGGACTGGAGGAGTGCCTGTATAGTTCCGCTTTACAAGGGAAAGGGGGACAAGTGTGAGTGTAGTAGTTTCAGAGGGATCAGCTTGTTGAGTGTAGTTGGGAAGGCCTATGAGAGAGGGTCTTGATTGAGAGGATTAGGAGAGGAACAGAGGGAGTAATTGGTGAGGAACAGTGTGGGTTTAGGACAGGTAGGGGTTGTGTAGATCAGATTTTTGTGGTAAGACAGATATGTGAAAAAGCTATAGGAAAAGGTGAGGATGTTTTTTTGTCTTTTATGGATCTGGAAAAGGGTTATGACAGGGTAGACAGGAAGGCACTGTGGGAGGTACTACAGATATATGGGATAGGAGGAAAGCTGTTAAGAGCAGTCAAGAGTTTTTATGAGAGTAGTAGAGCTTGTGTTAGGATTAAAAATGGAGAGAGTGAATGGTTTGAGGTAAAGGTGGGGCTTCGTCAGGGATGTGTTATGTCGCCCTGGCTGTTCAATCTTTACAGACTCACCAAAACCACCTACACCAGACAAGTTGCAATGGAAATGACCGGGGTTAATGTGTGGCATGGATGTACCAAGTGAGTACGCTTGGCTCCGAGTACCCAAACTCCGCTACCACCGCTGCCACCTCTCAGCAGATCATTATGCTCCAAGAGGCCATAGAATCTCTGAAGTCTCAGTGTGTCTCCCTTACAAATCATGTTGCAATTATTGAAACACATTGCATAAAGCTATGCAGCTCATACTGGGTTGCCCAATCTCTACTGGGGTTGACGGGACTGGACAGATGACAACATGGCATCTTGAACCTATTGTCACAGCTCTGGTTGGTAGTGTATTTGCTTTTAGGTGGGTTTTTTATAATTGATTTCTGCCAAGAAAAACATACATGATATTGATATATTGTAATTTACAAAATGAATATTTCATTTTCTATTGCTATATCGAGTATGCGTGCACTTGTAAAAAAATACTGTAAGAAGTTGTAAATCTGCTGGTGTGGCCTGGTACTGGGGGCTCATCTGGCAAATATTTTAGGAATTTGTTCAGGTTAGTTTTGAATTTGTCCACTGGGTAATGTGATGTTCCTCATATTTTTGGACAGTGCATTAAATATTTTAGGTCCATCATGTGCCAGATTGGACATCAACAGGGTCTTGCCTCATGCTGGGGCTTTGGATGATATACTTCTTCTGTTGCACATGCTTCCTGTTCTTTCATTGTGGGCTACAGGAGTCCTGAGACTGTAGGGGCAGACATTTTTTGCTCCCAGTACCTTCCAGACCAATGGCTCATGGTCCAAAAATTCTAGTACCAAGTGTACCCAAGGACACATATTGCTGAAGACTGTGATACCCATCATGAAGATATAGACACCTCTACATCATATCAACCTCCAATCCCAGATGAGAACCAACCAAAGCCTTTAAGTCAAGCACAACTGAATAACTTAACAAGGGATTTAGGGTTATCAAAAGAGTCTGCCCAGCTACTTGGTTCACACCTTGACGAAAACAATTTACTTGCATCAGGAACTACATATTTCTGGTATTGCAAAAGAGATGAAGAGTTTCATAAATTTTTCTCACTTCATGACAACTCTTCATTAGTATATTGCAGTGATATTGGAGGACTGGTTGAAGCCTTGGGTTTGATTTATAGTGGAATGAAGACTTTTCATTGACTTGTTTAGTCAATGTTTGAAAGCTGTTCTTTTAAACATTGGCAATAAGATTACATCTGTTCCTGTTTCACATTCAGTTCTGTTACTGAGAGTTATGAGAATATGAAAATCTTACTCAGTCCTCTGAAGTACAGTCACTATATTTGGAAGATTTGTGAAGATTTAAAGCAGCCCTGTGCAACCTGCGGCCCTCAAAGGCTTTCTTTGCGGCCCTTTCTCCTAAAGATAAATAGGCTATAGTGCGGCCCTCAGAGAGAGAGAAAGAGAGTGTGTTACCAACTAGAGCCCACTGAAAATTTGACTAAATTCATATTCTTGTGTACCAATTTCACCATATTTTTTTCTATTTCATTCACTATGGTACAGATTGTAATTATATTAGAACAGAAAATAACATATTAATTGAAATTTTGAATTATTAGATTGAGTGATCCTTGGCTGTCTGTCTACGAGTCTGACACCTATGATTCACGTACGGTAGTATGGTACGTGTGTTACTGCCTGTCAGTACTGCTGCCTCACTAGTCTCCGTTGTGACTTCATTTGTTGTGGTTGATTTGTGATTACCGGTGCTGTAAGTCTAACTCTAAGTAAGTTGTTTATGTTGCAGTTTTGTGGTTGACTTTAGACAATTTGCAAGCAAAACATTTTGTGTGGTTTGTGTTATTACGAGTGCAAGTGCAAGTACAGTAAGGAAAATACATTTGTTTCGGACAATTCTTATTTTTGTGATCCCAATTTAAATAAAATCGGTAATAAACTAATTATCTATCTTTATCGGTATAATCTCACGTAATATGTCTTCAATCATAGTAAATAACATGAAATATTAAGGTTATGTGGCCCTCCATACTAACAGAGTTGTGACTAGTGGCCCTCTGAAAAAAGGTTGCACACCCCTGATTTAAAGGTAAAAAAAAATGCCGTTTTATGTTTTCACAGTGTAATTTGATCTTATATTTCAGTTACCTCCTTTATCTAATATTTCATATTTATATTTCTTTTCGGGTGTCCCTAATATTAAGAATGCAAGGAGGTTACACTAAATACCCATGTTTCTCTATGGGATAGCCATGCAGATGACAAACACTATGAGCATAGTGAATGGTCATCTAGAGAAACTCTCCAACCTGGCTCATACAATGTGGTTATTGATCCACTGGTCAACCCTCATCAGATTTTGTTGCCACTTCTTCATATAAAACTTGAATTGATGAAGAATTTTGTCAAGGCAATCAACAAAGGAAGTCCAGCATTTGCCTACATAAGGCAGACATTTCCACTAGTCGTTGATGCAAAATTGAATGCAAGTATTTTCAGTGGCCCTCAGATTAGAAGCCTAATGAAGGATGAACAGTTTGATAGAGTAATGAGTGAAACAGAGTAGAATGCATGACAAGCCTTCAAATCAGTTGTGAACAATTTCATTGGAAACAAAAGAAGTTCAGAATACATGTTCATTGATCAAGAACTGATGCAGAGTTTGGCTCTGGGAGCATGTATGTCAGTAAAAATGCATTTTCTAAGATTGCATCTGGATTATTTTCTGATAACTGTGGAGACTACAGCGAAGAACAAGGTGAAAGATTCCACCAAGACATTCACACTATGAAAGAAAGGCATCAGGGACGAGGGAAAATAAACATGTTAGCAGATTACTATTAGTGTCTGAAACATAACTTGCCTGGTGAAAAATACAAGAGAAAATAATTGAAAAAGTCTTTTCTTCCACATTGATGTATATTCCTGTATACTCTCAATGTTAATAAAAACATATTATAAGTCATTATTAACCTTATCTTATAACTTTGATACTCATTATAAAAAATAAACATTTTGAATGAAAACAATGTTTAATAATGTTCAGCGTAATTCGATAATCTAATCTGATTGACCAAAACCATTATCATTTTTAATTCAGCATAACCAGATTACTTAAATAATTAAAAAAAAAAAACATAAAAAATTCAAAATACAGTCCTGTGTAATTTATGTGTGTATAAGAGATGCAAAGATTGTCAAATGTGCATTTTTAGAGAGGTAAGTCATTCAAAGTTATTTGGAGTGAAATATTTGAGAAACTGGCATAGGCATTGGTTCTACGAATGAGAGTTCCTCATTCTAAATAGAGTAGGGCTTCCTTTAGCTCCTTTTATGTGATAGGTGGGAATATCTCTAAACAGTAATGTTGGACTTGCATGTAATCACTTATTACAGGATGAATGAATGCAAAAGTTGGACTTCAAGCATTCCATTGACTAGCGTAACCCTACCTTAAGGAGAGCATGTAACTAGCAATTGCTCCCTATTACTAGCTAGTGGCAGAAACAGTTCCACATATGCATGAGATAGTCCTGCAATTCTTTCTAAAGATATCTGTGGGTGGGCCTGAGAATTAGTACCAGCTTTTGTAATTCTATAGGTATCCTGTGAGGAAAGCTAGGGCAACAATTGAATTGATCCATTCATCTTTCTCTGATTATCTTCTTTATTATTTAAATTATCATACTTGTGAGTGGTATTGGATCCTGTTATTTGGACCATATTTGCCAGTGGAGATCATGTAACTAGCAATTGTTCCCTATTACTAGCTAGTGGCAGAAACAGTTCCACATATGCATGAGATAGTCCTGCAATTCTTTCTAAAGATATCTGTGGGTGGGCCTGAGAATTAGTACCAGCCTTTGTAATTCTATAGGTATCGTGTGAGGAAAGCTAGGGCAACAATTGAATTGATCCATTCGTCTTTCTCTGATTATCTTCTTTATTATTTAAATTATCATACTTGTGAGTGGTATTGGATCCTGTTATTTGGACCATATTTGCCAGTGACCATTTTCTTATATTTTGCCATCGTTTCACGTGGTACTCAGTTTTGTTCATAGATTTCTGTAACTTGTGTAATTAGAATTTATATTACTATACAGGGTGCATACTGTAATTGTTTAGAGTTTTAGGGTAAAAAAAGTCAATTTATTTGAAAATGCATTTATTGCTAAAAAGAAAACAGACTGTATCAGCATGTTTCTGGTGTCTCGTTACTCGATGAATCTTCCCTTGGCATCAATGATGTCCATAACATGCCCTCAAAACCTGGCACAGGCCTTCTTCATGACCTCCTTGGAGAGATTGGTGAAGACAACCTTGATCCAACTGATCAGATCATCCTTAGTCTGCATGGGGTGCAGGTAGTATCTCATTCAACTGCACCCCATACAAAATAGTCCATAGGGTTGGTCAGGTGAGTTATAGGGCCACACACTAGGGGTAACAAAGTCAAAGAAATTGTTGGAGAGCCATTTCTGAGATTTTTTAAAGGTGTCATGTGGTGCTGAGTCCTGTTGCCACACGTAGGGTCTACTAGCAACTACTTCTTCAATCCACAGCATCACATGGGTCTGTAGGACATCAATGTACACTTCATTGCTCACCCTGGGGAAAGAAGAATGGGGGGCATGACATGGCCCTTGCTGCAGACCACCCCAGACACCATGACAGTTGCAGGAAACTTGGTTTTCATGACTCTTGGCACATCCTTGGGGGACACAGCCAACCACCTGTTCTGAGAGTTGTGGGTCTGGTCTTGGTAGAAATTCTTTTCATCTGAAAAAAACCAGAGCATGTTGTTCTCTAGAGGGTGCTTCAGTTTGTTGAGCATCTTCTTGTTCTTCTTAAAGCAGCTCTACATCTATGTGGAGAGGAGTTGACCCATATGCATCTTGTATGACTTGTATCTGATATCTTCATGCAAACACTTCCTTACAGTGTCCTCAGACACTTGCAGCTCTCTGGCAATGGACCTCATGGACCAGCTTGGGTCTTCATCAACCATGGCTTGCAAATTAAGTGACAAATTCACCATCCCTGATGGTGTCTAATTGTTAAGAATGATGTTTCCTCTCAGCATCACCTTCGTAATCATAGAAGAAATCAACTCCCTCCTGACGGTCCTGACAAGCTATTCAGTCACTTTTAGCAATTCAGATATCTTGCTGCTGCTGTGTCTGCCAGAGATTAACACAAGCACCACATGCATTTTCCATAGATGAGGAAATGTAAAGCTTTCCATGGATGCAAGGTGTTCCTGGGACACAGTCTCAACATATACTGATTGGTTTCTTTTGTTTTCAATTATATGGTTACCTGCTTCTGTCCACACCTAGTCCCTGAAACAATGAAACAATAACCATATGCACCCTGTATATACTTTTCCCATGACCAGTAATATAAATATTGCAGTTGGCACTGCTTTGTATTTTATTGAAGCAATAATTTGTACTTCCAGGCATTAAAGCTCTTGCTGCCATGGCAGAGGTCATCAATCTCTCTGATGATGATGATGAGGTAAGAGCTGTAGATGTACTCATAATTTGGGATATCTGCATTTCATTTTTTTTACAAATAAGTACTCAACTGTGTCTTCATATATTAGTATGCATCCATGTCTTTTGAAGTATTGAAGTATTATTGTATCTCTTGACAAAGCAGGAGTATGCATATAAAACAGGAATTCATCTATAGAAGGAAGGGTAGTGAGTGGTGGGATGAGGAAGCAAAGAAGGGTGTAGAAAAGAAGAAGCAGGGTTTTATAGATTGGCTACAAATTAGGATGAGGGAATTGTATGAGAGGTACAAAGTAAAGAGAAAGGAAGTTAAGTTTAAGATAAAGGAAGCAAAGAGGAGAGCAGATGTGAAATGGGGTAAGAGTATGACAGAATTTTTTTTAAAATAATAAGAAGATGTTTTGGAAAGAAATTAAAAGAGAAAGAGGGGGTGAATCAAGTAGAGAAGAAAAAGTAAAAGGTGCAGATGGAGAGATGATAATGGAAGAGAAGGCAGTGAGAGGAAGGTGGGCAGAGTATTTTAGGGAGTTGCTAAATGTGAAGGAGGATAGGGAGGGAAAGGTAGTTACAGTGGGAATTGCTAAGAAAATGAGAGTGATGAGTGAGAAAAATGGAGGAGAAATAGGGAAGGATGAAGTGAAAGCAGCTGTTAAGATGATGAGAGCAGGTAAGGCACCTGGGTTGGATGGGTGCCATGTAGAATGTCTGAAAAAAGGAGGTACAGTTATGGTGGACTGGCTGGTGAGGTTATTTAATGTTTGTTTAAGAGAGGGCAGAGTGCCGGAGGACTGGAGGAGTTCCAGTATCATTCCGCTTTACAAGGGAAAGGGGGACAAGTGTGAGTTTAGTAGTTTCAGAGGTATCAGCTTGTTAAGTGTAGTTGGGAAGGCTTATGGGAGGATCTTGATTGAGAGGATTAGGAGAGGAACAGAGTGGTTTTAGGACAGGTAGGGGTTGTGCGGACCAGATTTTTGTGGTAAGACAGATATGTGAGAAAGCTATATGAAAAGGTGAGGATGTTTTTTGGGCTTTTATTGATTTGGAAAAGGCTTATGACAGGGTAGACAGGAAGACACTGTGGGAGGTACTGCAGATATATGGGATATGAGAAAAACTGTTACGAGCAATTAAGTTTTATGAGAGTAGTAGAGCTTGTGTTAGGATTAGAAATGGAGAGAGTGAATGGTTTGAGGTAAAGGTGGGACTTTGTCAGTGATGTGTTATGTCGCCCTGGCTGTTCAATCTATACATGGATGGGGTGTTGCAAGAGGTGAATGCAAGGGTCGTGGGTCAGGGGTTGGAGATGGTTAAAGAAAATGGAGAAAAGTGGGAAATAAGCCAGTTGTTGTTTGCTGACAACACTGCACTTGTTGCAGGATCAGAGGATGGATTGAGGAAGTTAGTGACAGAGTGTGAGAAGGTGTGTGAAAGAAGGAAGCTGAAGATAAATGTGGGCAAAAGTAAGGTGATGAGATGTACAAGGGGAGAGAGTGACAGCATGCTGGAAGTGAGCATTAAGGGAGAGAGACTGGAGGAAGTGGATAGTTTTAGATACTTGGGTGCAAATGTGACAGGAAAGGGAGGAGTGGGGGTGGAGGTAGAATGTAGATTGAGAGAAGCGAGTATATGCCTTGATGGATTAAAAAGTGTAATGAGAAATAGACATCTGGGAATGGATTCTAGGAGGAGGTTATATGAAGGAGTGATTGTGCCGACAGCACTGTACGGGACAGAAACATGGAACATAAGAGAAGAGTTTGAATGTTTTTGAGAGTAAATGTTTGAGAAATATGATAAGGGTTACTAGGCTGGATAGAGTGAGAAATGAGGAGGTGAGGAGGAGAACAGGGGTGGAAAGGGAGTTGGGAGATAGGTTGATGAAAGAGTATTAGGATGAAACACAATGGCAAAAGCCGACAAGACTGTGAGAATCAACACCGTGTGAGATTGAAACCTTTATTGGTACGACATTTCGCTTGTTACAGCTTTTTCAAGTACAGACATATGGCAAACACTCAGAGTACATATAGGCCGACGGGGAAGGAACTGGGAGATGTTATCAGGGAGGAGTGGGTGGTAGGTGGAGGGGTGGAGGGGGGTGTGTGTGAGAAGGGGACGGGTGGGACTTGGTGGAGATAAAGGAGGACATTTCGGACAGTTTGTTGAAGTGGACTATACAAATGTTTGAAATGTACCCCTTAGTCCACTTCAGCAAACTGTCTGAAATGCCCTTCTTTATCTCCACCAAGTCCCACCCGTCATCCATCTGTTACCCGCATTATACAAATGTATGAAATGTCCCCCTTAGTCCACTTCAACAAACTGTCCGAAATGTCCTCCTTTATCTCCACCAAGTCCCACCCGTCCCCTTCTCACACCCCCCCCCCTCTGCCCCTCCACCTACCACCCACTCCTCCCTGATAACCTCTCCCAGTTCCTTCCCCGTCGGCCTATGTGTACTCAGAGTGTTTGCCATATGTCTGTACTTGAAAAAGCTGTAACAAGCAAAACGTCGTACCAATAAAGGTTTCGATCTCACACGGTGTTGATTCTCACAGTATTAGGATGGTTAGGACACATGGAAAGAATGAGTGAAAAAAGAGTAAAAGAGGTGGGGAAGGCAGAGGTGGAAGGACTGAATATGAGGGGGCGTCCTAGGATGAGATGGATGGATGGGGTAAAAGGGGCATTACAAAAGAGAGGAATGTCTGTTGAGGAAGGATGGGAGAGGACAGAAGATAGGGGTGAATGGAGAAAGGTTGTGTATGGGTGATGCTGTGATACATAAAGGGGAGTAGGTGGGGGATGGGGGTGAGGAAGTATGTATGAGAAATGATTTGACGCAGCCAAGGGATTTCTCCCCGTTTTCTCCTTTTCTGCATGAGGGGATGAAGAGGGGGGGTCACTGATTTAATGAAGCGGCCTTGCTATGAATGTGCTGTGTCTTGTGACACTGCCTCTGACCCAGGGCAGTGGACAGGATGCAGGGATGACCCGTCATCCAGGAGGTGCCAAGATGAGAGGGAGGGAGAAGGGTGGAGGGGAGTGGAATATGTAGGGGATGGAATGGAATGGGTGGGAGTGGTTTCTATGCCTTTTTCTTTTTAGCTACCCACTGTGTAAGGGGGACAAGAGCCTTTGGTATATGTATGTATGTAGTTCTTCTTTGCATTCTTTTAGAATCCAATTTGCAATTCCATCCAGGCCATGCAATTTCCTAACATCAAGGTTTGTTAAATGTTCCATTATTTCTTTTTGTGTTATTATTTTGCTCATGGGGGGGGGGAGATTGCACTTCACTTCCTTCGGCCCAATATTGTACCTTCTCTCTAGTGAAAACCGACTTGAAGTGATTATTCGTGACTTCGGCCATTTCTAGATCTTATGTGTATTCTGTATTTCCTTGGTGTAGTTTCACCATTTCCTGTTTATTTTTAAGTTTACCATTCACATATCTATAGAATAGTTTGGGTTGCTCTTTGCATTTTTCTGTAATGTCTTTTTCTTTGTTCTTTTTTTCCTCTCTTCACATTTTTACATACTCATTTCTATAGTTTATATATATTTGCCTTTTTTTTTATCATCTTTTCTCCATTCTTTCCAAGTTCTGTCTCTTCTATCTCTTGCCTCACTGCATCCTCTGTTTGAACCAACATTTAATGTACACTCTCTTGTTTCTGTCTTGATACATGCCTATTCACTCCTTCATTGTAATTATCCATCAAGATCTCCCATTTCTCTTCCCTTTTTATCTCTTCCATGTAGAATTTTTCCCAATTTGCATTCTGAAAGAATTTAATTAATTTTCTTCCATTACTTTTCATTTCCCTCTATATATATTTATTCCTATAGTTCAGTCTCTATAAGTATATGGTCACTCTTTCCAAGTGGTGTCTTTTATTCAATTTTATCCGCAATTTCAGGTTCTGTTGTAATTATTAAATCCAGTCTTGATGATTCCTCATTACTTCTGTATCTGGTGTTTTCATTGACCCACTGTGTTATTGTATATTCCATGGTCATGTCCAGTAATACATTACCCCACAAGTCTTCTCCGCCTTTCACTGTCATGTCCTCCCAACAAATTTCTTTGCTGTTAAAGTCCCCCATAATTACCAGGATAACTCCACCCATTAGTATCTCATTTAATGAATGCCTTGTGTCATCTAACATTTTCATATGCTCATTCTCTTTCTAAGAGCTCGTTTTGGGGGGCACATAAACCACCACAAACTTTTTACTTTTTATGTCCTTGTCTTCTACTTTTATCATGATCAGTTCTACGTTGCTTTTACCCTCCATAATATTTGCCACATTCAATTTTTTTTTTTTGCCACGAACATGATTCTTCCTGTTTCTAATTTCTGTTTTTAATCCAGTTATTGTATAACCCTTCTTCAACATTAATGGGTGGTAATGAACCCCTTAATTTCATCTCCACAGTTCCTATTATGTCTGGTTTTTCTTCTAACAAGTAATCAGTTTATTCAGTCCCAAAATTAATCCATCAATGTTAGTATAGGCCACTTATGATTTTTTTCTTTCTTCATCTTTTTTTCTTATCCTGCAACAAATAGTGTTGTCAGCGAACAACAACTGGCTTATTTCCCACTTTTCTCCATTTTCTTTAACCATCTCCAACCCCTGACCCACCACCCTTGCATTCACCTCTCGCAACACCCCATCCATGTATAGATTGAATAGCCAGGGCGACATAACACATCCATAACTAAGTCCCACCTTTACCTCAAACCATCCACTCTCTCCATTTCTAATCCTAACACAAGCTCTACTACTCTCATAAAACTCTTGACTGCTTGTAACAGCTTTCCTCCTATGGCATATATCTGCAGTATCTCCTACAGTGCCTTCCTGTCTACCCTGTCATAATCCTTTTCCAAATCCATAAGAGCCCAAAAAACATCCTTACCTTTTCCTATAGCTTTCTCACATATCTGTCTTACCACATGGAATTCTTTGAGGTTTTGTGAAAATTTGGGGTTCTCTGTGACTTATTTAATTTCCTCCATATCAACACTTGTTTGATCCTATTGTTGCTACATTTTTCAGATCATCATTGAAAATGAAAAAAGAAAAGAAAGACGTAGTGGAGCACCCAAAGTGTTTAGGTGTCTCAATCCGGATTGTAGAGCAGAAAAGGACTTAGAAAAGGCTTCTGAAGTTGTAAGGAGATATTATGGTGTTCTATTATATCCAAGGTAATAAAATATGCTTGCCATGAATATTTAGAAATACTGAACTGACCTAGTTCAGATTTTGAAGAATCAGATTGTTAAATAGATTTTAATTTTTGTCCCTGAGCTTGAAATATTGAATATTATTAAATATATGTGTTATACATAATTGTAATTCCATCAGTAGTATGATTTAGTAATTCTCAACTTTTATCTTAGGAAAACTAAAGTCTGTGCACCATGTGCATTGGCTGCAAAAGATCAACAGTGTTCTTTTGTAGAGACTCTTAGGTTAGGGAAAACATTACTAGCAGAAAGATTACCTGCTCCCAAAGATACTGTTGTTCTTACTGAGTCAGAGTCAGATCCTAGTGATGGTAAGGATGCATTTATGTCACTGTTTTGCCATATCTTTATAATTCATTCACAAACATAAATGGTTAAACAGTGCAAGCCCAAATAGTAGAATTCTTAGGTGTGGAAAGCTCTATATTGTGAACACAAAAGAATACAACACCCTATTGTGATTAAAGTCGCAAAAAGGAGCAGATTCCACGTAATGGTGGCAAGTGGCTTGTTAGATCTCATATGGCTCTCATCTTGCCATGCTCCTTGTTTGAACATTTATTCTCTTGTTATTGAATTGTACTGTTCTGTTTTGATCTACTTCAGTCTTTCCTTATAAAAGAATCAGAGAAAACTTGTTTTCATTGGGCACTCACAAAGGATATAGCAGAAAATTTCACAAAATGCATATGGGGGAGGAAGTCAACAACAAAATATACAGTGTTGGACATAAGATTGGTTCACCAGGGCCAGTGGACCAATGCAATGTCACAAATGGAAACACCCTTAAGGGGGTAAAAAATTTTCACCATTTGAATGTGCCACCTACTATTGTAGCATTGTGGGTGGAACTAATTTTCCTACCAGAAACCAACATACTCAGTTGTTGTCTTGCCACCGTGGAGGGAGGATTTATGCTGCCAGTGCCCTGTGTGTCTCTGCCTCTCAACCTCCACTGCCACCTCTTCTAACGCCCCCCAGTGTTGTGAATATGGTCTATAGTAAGGATTTATCACAGGAAACCATTGTCTGGATCATAGCCCTAAAGAAATTTGGTTGTACAACGAAGGAAATAGCCTCTGTTTAAGGGTGAGAAGTGATTTCTTGACAGGTTGGTGATTCATGTACTCAAGCGCTGCCATCCTGTGATTCACAATTCAGATTGACACCTCGCCAAACAGTTCACGATTACTTTCCTTGATTTTCCTTGCAGTCATTCATGAATTAGACTCAAACTGAAGTTTTACAATAATCTGGGCCCTTTTACTGATCTTCAGTGCCTTTCAAGGCCTCATTTTTTTGAGTGGGAGTAGAGAGGCCACCCTAGTGAAATTTGGCAACCCAGCATGTAACACTTCGTAAACACACACCAACAACCTGTTTCCTTTGTTGTATGACTGGATTTCTTTAAGGCTACAACCTGGGCAATGGTGTCCTGTGAAAAATCATTACTAGAGCCCATATTCACAACTCTGGAGGGTTAGAAGTGGTGGTGGGGGTTGAGAGGCAGGGACACGTAGGACACTCATGTCACAAATTCTCCTCCCATGGTGGCAAGACAACAATTGAGCATGTTGGTTTCTGGTGGGATGATTAGCTCTGCCCACAACGCTATGAGGGTAGGTGGCACATCCAGGTGGCGGGTGTTTCCATTTTTGACATTGCATTGGTCCACAGGCCATTGTGGACTGATCCTATGTGGAGCACTGTATAGTGAAATTTTCTCTATATATTGGGCTTGTACTATATGTGTAACAAAGGTGAATTATACTTATATTCTCACATGATACATAGTTGTTCAATTTGGGACTAATATAAGTTGTGATTTTTTATTTTTTAACAGATGATCAGGCAAGTGAAGAGTCTCAATATGAAATGGAGGTTTCTGATACTGGCTCAGATATATCCTCCTTTGGAGATTATGTAAAAAAAGTCATGAACAATCTTGGTCTTAATGACCAAGTCAAAAATGGCATGGACCATGTAGAAGAAAAGCTTAATGTTTATCAGGGTTTGTTTAATTTTGTTTGTTTGTTTGACATTTTTATTATAGTCATTTTCTGTATTTTTTTAATTGATCCCATTGCACAATTAGTTTTCTGAAATGGACATCAACTTAGGTGATTTTTTTTATTAATATATTGTTTTACTTATTGTACAGTTCTTTAATTCTTGTTATCCATAAAATATTCCAGATGAGTTTCAGAAGCTGGATCAAGAGTACAAACAAATAGAAGATTCTTTAGATAAAGTTCGCAAAGAATTTTATCACAGTTTCCGTCCAGATTTGAAAGTAAGCATTGCTTTAAGTGCAGACATAAAAACATGCAAAATTAACTTAGTCATTTTTAACTATTTCTCTCCTTTCATTCCCCCAGTGTAGGTGGTCCTAATACTTTCAGAGGTCAATAGGTGGCATTGGGGGCTGGCTTCAGATATTAGTACTTATAATAGTAATTTTGTAATAAGCCTCAAAGGCTACTACCCATGGCAATGCAAGGGAGGTGATAGAAACAATGATGGCTCCTATCTGTTACAGGAACTGTATATGTAAATGCTGAACCCTTATCTTAGCCTTGCAGTTTTGCTTATTATTGCTACCAGGGAAATTTATTCAACTAAAGCCCCAATCACATCAAGCTTACAACCTGTTTCCAACCACCTTCGATCAAAAATCAAGCAAGTGGTCAGTAACATAAAACCTATGCAAGGAATTGAAATGGAAAAAGTTAATGTGGTTGATAAGATGAAAATCTATGTACTGGGGACTATTCAGTGTGTGTTGTAATATATCTATCTTACTACTGACTACCAGCGACTTCCAAAGACTACCTGCAACTGGCCAGCAACCACCTAGTCACTGGTGGTCGGAAACAGGTCGTAAGCTTGGTATGACTGGGTCCTAAGGGAAACCTCCATAGTGTAAGAAATAAAAATTGTCAGGCATATCTCAGTTAGTAATAATCCTTTTACGGTGGAAATTGTTAAAGAAAATGGAGAAAAATGGGAGATAAGCCAGCTGTTGTTTGCGGACGACACTGCACTTGTAGCATAATCAGAGGAGGGATTGAGGAAGTTAGTGATAGAATTTGGAAAGGTGTGTGAAAGAAGGAAGTTGAAGATAAATGTGGGTGAAGGTGAGGTGGTGAGACGTGCAAGGGGAGAAAGTGGCAGCAGACTGGAAGTGAGTATTAAGGGAGAGAGACTGGAGGATGTGGATAGTTTTAGATACTTGGGTGCAAATGTGGCAGGAAAGGGAGGAGTGGAGTTGGATATATAATGTATCCTGAGAGAAATGAGTAAAGCCTTGGAGGATTAAAGAGTATAATGAGAAATTGACATTTAGGAATGGATGCAAAGAGGAAATTGTATGAAGGAGTGATTGTGCCAACAGCACTGTACAGGGCAGAAACATGGAACATAAGAGAGGAGAAGTTAGAATATGTTTGAGATGAGGTGCCTGAGAACTATGATAGGGGTTACTAGGCTGGATGGAGTGAGAAATGAGGTGAGGAGGAGAATGGGGCTGTAAAGGGAGTTGGGAGATAGGGTTGATGAAAGAGTATTGGGATGGTTTGGGCACATGGAAAGAATGAATGAAGAAAGACTAGTAAAAGAGGTATGGAAGGAGTGAACATGAGGGGCCAGCCTGGGATAAGATGGATGGATGGGGTAAAAGGGGTATTGGGAAAGAGGGGAATATCTGTTGAGGAAGAACAGGAGAAGACAGAAGATAGGGGTAAATGAAGAATGGTTGTATATGGATGATGTGATGTATGATGTGGAGTAGGTGGGGGATGGGGGGTGAGGGAGTATGTGTGAGAAATAATTTGATGCAGCCGAAAGGATTTCTCCCTGTCTTCGTCTTTACTGCATGAGGGGATGGAAATGGGGGGGTCACTGATTTAATGAAGCGGCCTTGCTTTGGATGTGCTGTGTCTTGTGACACTGCTTCTGACCCAAGGCAGTGGGTAAGATGCAAGGATGACCCAACATCCAGGAAGTGCCAAGATAAGAGGGTGAAGGGGAATGGAGTATATTAGCGATGGAATGGGTGGGAGTGGTTTTTATGCCTGTGTTCTGGGTACCTCTCCTGTAAGGGAGAAAAAACCTGTGGTATATACATGTATGTATGTACAGTGTTTTATGACTAGCTACTTTGTAGAAGATACAAGAGGATTTTGTTTAGCTAAGGGACAGTTAAGAGTGCAAACAACTAGTTTTAGTTAATGAAATATGTCAAGGTATTGAAAGTTTGTGCTCTGCTATGGAAGTGCTGTGTCTTGCTTCGTTAATTTTGTCCCAGGCAGTGGGTGGGAGCAGGAATGGCCCTTTATCTACAAAGAGCTAAAAGATTTTTAAAGGGGAAACAAATGGGTGGAGGGTGAGTGCCTTAGCTTGCTACCTCCCTTAGAAGGGGTAAGAAGCCTTTTGGTATATTAATAGGTAGAAAGTTCCACTATGGATTTCATTAGTACATACATATACCAAGGGGTTTTTCTCCTTTACAAGGGAGGAAGCAAAAGTCTAATGGCATGATTCCACTACCATCCATTCCACCCCTCATTCACCACCTCTCCCTGCCTCCCTCTCATCTTGGCTCCTCCTGGATGATGGGACAACCCTGCATCTTGCCCATTGCCCTGGGTCAGAAGCAATGCAGCTAGACACAGCACATCCACAACAAGGCCGCTTCATTTAATTGGGGGACCCCCCCCCCCCTCTCCATCCCATCATGCAGTGGCAGTAACATTGAAGATGGGGAGAAATCTCTTTGGGCTGTGTCAAAATATCATTCACACAACCACCTAACACACACACACACACCCTCTATCCCCCACCCACTCCATTCCATCCATCACAATATCATCCATACACAGTCACTCTCCATTCACTCCTGTCTTCTGCCTTCTCCCTTCCTCAATAGACATCCCCTCTTGCTCAACTCCCCTTTTACCCCCATCTATCCATCTCATCCTCGGTCATCCCCTCATGTTTACTCCATCCAACTCCACCTTCCACACTTTACTAATCTTTCTCCAGTCATTCTTTCCATGTGTTCAAACTGTCCAAATACAAAGAGTACTTGGATAGTTTAGACCCATTTCCCATCTCCTTTTCCACCCCCATTCCTTACCTCCTCATTTCTCATTCTGTCCAACCATGTTATCCCTACCCTACTTCTCAGAGATTTCAACTCAAACACATTCTCTTCCTCTCTTATGTTCCATGACTCTGCCCCATACAGTAATGTCGGCACGATTACCATTCATATAATCTCCTTATCATCCATTTTCAAATGTCTGTTTCTCATTACACTTTTTAATCCCTCAAGCCACATACTTGCTTCTCTAATTCTACAATCTACTTCCACTCCTCCCTTTCCCACCACATGTGACCCCAAGTATCTAAAGCTATCCACTTATTCCAGACTCTCTCCTTTAATACTCGCTTCCAAATTGCTGCCATTCTCTCTTCTTGTACATCACATCACCTTTACCCACATTTACCCTCAACTTTCTCCTCTTGCACACCTTCCCAAACTCTGTCACTAACTTCCTTAGTCCACCCTCTGATCCTGCCACTAGCACAGTGTTGTCAGCAAACAACTGGCTTACCTCCCACTTTTCATTTTCCTTAAACATCTCAAGTCCTCCCCTTGTTTTTATGTCCTGCAACATGACACATTCCTGGGGAAGTCCTACCTGTACCTCAAACCACTCACTCTCTCCATTTCTAATTCTAACACAGGCTCTACTATTGTAAAAACTCTTGACTGCCCTTAACATCTTTCCTCCAATCCAATATATCTGTAAAACCTTCCACAGTGCCTTCCTGTCTACCCTGTCATGAGCCTTTTCCAGATTCATAAAGGCCCAAGAAACATCCTTACCCTTTACTAAAGCTTTCTCACATATCTGTCTTACCACAAAAGTCTGATCCATGCAACCCCTACCTGTCCTAAATCTACACTGTTCCTCTCCTAGTCTTCTCAATCAAAACCCTCCCATAACCCTTCCTATCCACACTCAACAAACTGATCCCTCTGAAACTGTTACACTCACACATGTCCCCTTTTCCCTTGTAAAGTGGAACTATACAGGCATTCTGCCAGTCCTCCAGCATTCTACCCTCCTTTAGACAAACATTAAACAACCTCACCAGCCAGTCCACCATCACTGTACCTCCCTTCTTCAGACACTCCGCATGACACCTATCTAACCCAGGTGCCTTACCTGCTCACATTATGTTAATAACTGTTGTCACCTCATCTTTTCTTATTTCTCCCCAATTTCCTCATTCATCACTCTCATTTTCTTAGCATCTCCCACTGCAACCACCATTCCATATCCTCCACATTTAGTAACTCTCTAAAATAATCTGCCCATCTTCCTCTTACTGTTTCCTCTTTCATTATTATCTCTCCATCTGCACCTTTTACCATTTCTTCTCTACTTGATTTGCCTCCCCTTCGTCTTTTAATTTCCTTCAAAAACATCTTTTTATTACTTTCAAAAATTAGTCATACTCTTCTCCCAAATCACATCTGCTCTCCTTTTTGCCTCCTTTATCTTATGTTTAACTTCTCTTCTTTTTTTATTTGTACCTCTCATATGTTTCTCTCATCCTATTTTGCAACCAGTCCATGAATGCTCATTTCTTCTCTTCTACAGCCTTCTTCACGTGATCATCCCACCACTCACTACCCTTCCTTCGATTCCCTCCCATCCTCCTTGTTCCATACACCATCCTTGCACACCTTGTTACTCCCTCCTTGAAATACCCCCATTCCTCCTCCATTCCTACCTCTACTCTATCCTCCACCTCCTCCCACTCTTCTCTTAACTTCATGTACTCCTTTTCTTTCTCACTTAAGCTGTTGACTCAAAGCACCTCCTAACTTTCTGTCCTTTTTATCTTTCTCCATCTATCCTCCAATATCAACTTATCTTCCAAAAAATAATGTGATATTCTCCCACTCTCTCCCCTAAGAACATGTACATTTTTTAGTGATCTGTACATTAATGATCTGTAAATTATATAGTAGTCTCGTACCTATATGCCACTTTTTTCTTTGAGATGATTATGGAAGAGAAGGCAGTAAGGGTAAGATGGGCAGAGTATTTTAGAGAGTTACTAAATGTGAACGAGGATAGGGAGGGAAAGATAGCTGCAATGGGAAGTGTTAAGAAAATGACTGTGATGAGTGAGGAAAATGGAGGAGAAATAAGGAAGGATGAAGTGAAGGCAGTTGTTAAGATGATGAGAGCAGGTAAGGCACCTGGTCTGGATGGATGCCATGCAGAATGTCTAAAAAAAGGAGGTACAGTGATGGTGGACTGGCTGGTGAGGTTATTTAATGTTTGCTGGAGAGAGGGTAGAATGCCGGAGGACTGGAGGAGTGCTTGTATAGTTCCACTCTACAAGGGAAAGGGGACAAGTGTGAGTTTAGTAGTTTCAGAGGGATCAGCTTGTAAAGTGTAGTTGGGAAGACTTATGGGAGGATCTTGATTGAGAGGATTAGGAGAGGAACAGAGGGAGTAATTGGCGAGGAACAGTGTGGATTTAGGACAGGTAGAAGTTGCGTAGATCAGATTTTTATGGTAAGACAGATATGTGAAAAAGCTATATGAAAAGGTAAGGATGTGTTTTGGGCTTTTATGGATCTAGAAAAGGCTTATGATAGGGTAGACAGGAAGGCACTATGGGAGGTTTTGCTGATATATGGGATAGGAGGAAAGCTTCTAGGAGCTGTCAAGAGTTTTTACGAAAGTAGTAGAGCATGTGTCAGGATTAGAAATGGAGAGAGTGGTTCAAGGTAAAGGTTGGACTTCATTAGGGATGTGGTATGTCGCCCTGGCTGTTCAACTTATACATGGATGGGGTGGTGCGAGAGGTAAATGCAAGGGTAGTGGGTCGGGTTGGAGATGTTTAAAGAAAATGGAGAAAAGTGGGAGGTGAGCGAACTGTTGTTTGCAGACGACACTGCGCTTGCAGCAGGATCAGAGGAGGGATTGAGGAAGTTGGTGACAGAGTTTGAGTGAGTGTGTGAAAGAAGTTGAAGATAAATGTGGGTAAAAGTAAGGTAATGAGATGTACAAGGGGTGAAAGTAGCAGCAGACTGGAAGTGAGCATTAAGGGAGAGCGACTGGAGGAAGTGGATAGTTTTAGATACTTGGGTGCAAATGTGGCAGGAAAGGGTGGAGTGGAGGTGGAGGTAGAATGTAGATTGAGAGAAGTGTAAATGCCTTGGTGGATTAAAAAGTGTAATGAGGAATAGACATTTGGGAATGGATACTTAGAGGAGATTGTATGAAGGAGTGATTGTGCCAACACCACTGTATGGGGCAGAAACATGGAACATAAGAGAGGAAGAGAGAAGGAGTTTGAATGTGTTTGAGATGAGGTGTCTGAGAAGTATGATGGGGGTTACTAGGCTGGATCGAGTGAGAAATGAGGAGGTGAGGAGGAGAACAGGGGTGGTAAGGGAGTTGGGAGATAGGTTGGATGAAAGAGTATTGGGATGGTTTTTACACATGGAAATAATGAGTGAAGAAAGACTAGTAAACGAGGTATGGAAGGCAGATGTGGAGGGAAAGAACATGAGAGGACGACCTAGGATGAGATGGATGGATGGGGTGAAAGGGGCTTTGGGGAAGAGGAACATCTGTTGAGGAAGGATGGGAGAGGACAGAAGAAAGGGGTGAATGGAGAATGGTTGTATATGGATGATGCTGTGATGCATGAGGTGGAATGGGGGGTGAGATAGTATGTGTGAGAAAAATTTTGACACAGCCCGAAGGGATTTCTCCCCGTCTTCTTCCTTTCAGCGAGAGGCGAGGGTCTTCAATTTAATGAAGTGCCCTTGCAGTGGAAGTGCTGTGTCTTGCAACACTGCTTCTGACTGAAGGCAGTGGACAAGATGCAGGGATGACCCGTCATCCAGGTGGTGCCAAGATAAGAGGGAGGGTAGAGGTTGGAGGGTATTTGGGATGGAATGGGTGGGAATGGTTTTTATGCCTTTGTTTTTTGGCTACCTCCCTTGTAAGGGGGAAAAGCCTTTGGTATATGTATGTATTTATTTTTTATTTATTTATTTATTTTTTTCCAGTTTGTACCTCCCATAGAAATTGGGCCACATGATATCATGACAAAATCAAAGATGGATTCAGTAAGTATAATTTTCTTTTTATGAGAATATTGTTTTAAGGAAATTAAATGGCAAATGTTCAGTCAATCTGGTTTCTCAGGACTATTGCAGGGAACCTATGGTGTTCAGGTAACTGGAAACAGCCACTGGTTTTTCTTAGCTATTGTTTTTGTAGTTGCTATGCTAGGTTGCTTTTGTCAGGTCATCTGTGTAGATGAGTAATTTGGTGTTATGGTCTAGATCTGGTGTTGGCAAATAATTTGTGAAGAGGATGAATAGAACGGGGGGGGGGGGTATTGCACCTTGTGCGACTCTGTTACAGTCTCTGCTTCATAAATTTTGTTATTTTGGGGTACTTTGCACTGTTAATGTAATGTTAACCATTTCTTGTTATTGTGGTAAATATCTATCTTTATGATATGATCTTTTTTGACTATATATCTACATGAATATAGACTAGTAAAAGAGGTATGGAAGGCAGATGTGGAGGGAGTGAACATGAGGGGACGTCCTAGGATGAGATGGATGGATGGGGAATGTATTTAGGGATGGAATGGGTGGGAATGATTTTATGCCTTTTTCTTTTTGGCTACCTCCCTTGAAAGGGGGAAAAAGCCTTGGTATATGTATGTATGAAGGTGGAAAAAGAAGTCACGGGTCTAGTTCCGAGTTCCTGAGTGAAGCTGGCGGTATACATAGTCTGAGTTGCTTCACTCCAGAGTCACATTCCTCTGAAGAAGCATAGAGCGAAACCGGTCAGGAATAAACTCAGGAACTCGGAACTAGATCCGTGACTTCTTTTTCCACCTTCATCAACTTATCACAATGTACCAGCGTATGTATGTATATCTACATGAAAATAGTAGAGCTTGTGTTAGGATTAGAAATGGTGAAAGGGGTTTGAGGTGAAGGTAGAATTACACCAAGATTGTAAAATCACCATGGTTGTTCAATGTGTATATGGATGGGTTGGCATATGCATACATACATATACCAAGGGCTTTTTCCCCTTACAAGGGAGATAGCCAAAGTCAAAGGCATAAACTCACTCCCACCCACTTCATCCCCACATAAACCACTTCCATTCACCACCCTTCCCTCCCTCTTTTCTTGGCTCCTCCTGGATAACAGGTCATCTCTGCATCTTGTCCAATGCCCTGGGTTAGAAGCAGTGCAGCAAGACAACACATCCAAGCAAGGCCACTTCATTTAATCAGTGACTCCCCCCCCCCTCTCCATCCCTTCATGCAGAAAAAGAGAAGACAAGGAGAAGTCCCTTCAGGCTGCATCAAAATATCAATCACATATAATCCCTCACCCCCCTATCCCCCACCCACTCCCTTCCATATATCATAGCATCATCCATACACAACCATTCTCCACTCTCTCCTATCTTCTGTCTTCTCCCTTCCTTCCTCAACAGACATTCCCTCTTTCCCAATGCCCCTTTTACCCCATATATCAATCTTGTTCTTGGTTGTCCCCTCATGTTCACTACCTCCACCTCTGCCTTCCACACCTCTTTTACTAATCTTTCTTCACTCATTCTTTCCATGTGTCCAAATCATCCCAATACTCTTTCATCAATCCTATCTCACAACTCCCTTTTCACCCCTGCTCTCCTCTTCACCTCTTCCTTTCTCACTCTGTCCAGACTAGTAACCCCTACCATACTTCTCACACATTTCATCTCTAACACATTTAAACTCTTCCTCTATGATGTTCCCTGTTTCTGCCCCATACAGTGCTGTTGGCATAATTACCCCTTCATACAATCTCCTCTTAGCATCCATTCACAAATGTCTATTTCTCATTACACTTTTTAATCCCCCAAGGCGTTTACTTGCTTCTCTCAATTTACATACTACATCCACCTCCACTTCTCCCTTTCCCACCACATTCACCCCCAAGTATCGAAAGCTATCAACTTGCTCTAGTCTCTCTCTCTTCATTCTCACTTCCATATTGCTGCCATCTTCTCCCCTTGTACATCTCATCACCTTATTTTTACCCACATTATCTTCAACTTCCTTCTTTCACACACCTTCCCAAACTCCGTTACTAACTTCTTTAATCCCTCCTCTGATCCTGCTACAAGTGCAGTGCTGTCAGCAAACAAAAACTTGTTTATCTCCCATTTTTCTCCATTTTCTTTAATTATCTCCAATCCCTGACTCAGTACTCTTCTATTTACCTCTCACACCACCCTGTCCATATAAATTGAACAACCCTGGCAATATGGTACATCCTGGGGAAGTCCCACCTTTAGTTCAAATCACTTACTCTCTCCATTTCTAATTCTAACACAGGCTCTACTACTCTCATAAAAACTCTTGACTGCTGTTAACTGCTTTCCTCCTATCCCATATATCTGCAATACCTCCCACAGTGCCTTCCTCTCTACCTTGTCATAAGCCTTTTCCAAATCCATAAAAAAAAAAAATAAAAAAAATCCATACTTTTTCCTAAAGCTTTCTCACATATGCCTTACCACAAAAATCTGATCCATGCAACACCTATCTGTCTTAAATCCACACTGTTCCTCTCTTAATTGTCTCAATCAAAACCCTCCCATAAGCCTTCCCAACTACACTCAACAAACTGATCCCTCTGAAACTATAGGCAATTCACTCAAAGAATCTCAGTTGATCCTGCATTTTCGGTTGGCAGCCCTGCTCACCCTTCCCCCCAATGAGCTGGCTGAAACCTCAAGTTTCCTTAAAATATAATGATATTTCTTCACTTAGCTTAGTGACTACAAGTTACACAAATTTCATGTACATCTAGGGATGAAGCAGTCCTTGTTCACCTAATTCTTAAGCTTTCCATCTCAATAGTGCAAAGAAAGGAAGTAATTGTAGCGAGTATAAGATAAGGAATATTATTTTAATGTTTATACAGCATTTTACTTATTATCGCTGTGTCCAGTCATTATGAGGCTGGTTGTAAAATTTAACATATCTTCTGTGATATAAGATAGTCATGACAATGACTGCTTTCACATATTCCATAAAATGACACATAAAAGAGAAAGTGAAAGGTTTATATGATTATCTTTTGATACTGGATGGGTGGCGAGAAGCACAGCGTCTTGCTCCCTCCCTCCCTCCACCCCCAATCAATCTCATGAGTCAAAATTGAACATGATTTGAGTACGTACCGCTCATGGTTTTTCTCATCTCGATTAGTTTATAGCTTTCATCATCTCATATTCATTATCTTCATAAGTCTTTAGATATGGTTGGAAGAGTGACACTCAGATCAGAAATTGAAACATTTAGATATGAAAAAGTTTGCCAGGATGAAACTCACAACCTTTTTCAAATCATCATGAATACATGGTTCAAACATCACCCACACAAATTGTATACATGGGAAACCCCAGGAGACAGATATAAGAACCAAGTAGATTACATAACAGTAAATAGAAGATTCAGAAACTCAGTAACACAGGTAAAAACCTATCCAGGGGCAGATGGAAACTCGGACCATATTCTAGTAATAGCAACAGTTAACATAAAAATAAAAAAAACACCAAAGAGAATATATAGTATAAGTAAATAGTTGGAACTATTAATGAACAGAGAAATCATAGAACAATTCAGTTTAGAAGTCAAAAACAGGTATGCAATACTAGAAGATGTAGCAGATGAAACAGAGGTAGGATCAGCTCAGTGACAATGGACGACACTACAAAAGGCCATGGAAGAGGGGTCAGAAATCATACCAACAAAAGAAAAAAGAAATAAGAAACCATGGTTGACAGATGAGATTCATGAATTAATGGAAGAGAGAAGAAAATACAAAGACAAAGATGAAGAGAAATACAAAGAGCTTAACAGAAAAGTACATAGGGAATATATAAGAGCAAAAGAAAAATGTATGAATGAAAGATGCATAGAAATTGGACACCTAGAAAGAACAGACCAACAAAAGATCCATGAAAAAGTAAAAGAAATATTAAAAATAAGAAGACAAACAAAATATAGCAATTTTCAAGAAAGATGGGACAGTAGCATTGGAAGAAAAAGAAATGAAGGATAGATGGAAAGAATATATCAGGGAACTTTTTGCAGATGTAAGGGAAGAATTAGAGGACACTTTTAATAAAGAGGGTCCAGACATAATGGAAGATGAAATAAAACCAGCACTATCAAAAATGACAAAAGGAAAAGTGATAGGAGAAGATGGAATGGCAACGGAAATGTTTGAGGCTTTGGGAGATTTTGGAATTAAAATTATGACAGAAATAGCCAATAAAGTCTATGGAACTGGGGAATTAACAGAACAAATGTGCCAGTCAGTTTTCATAGCTTTACCAAAAATACATGGGACTTTAGAATGTAGCAAACATAGAACAATTAGTATCATGAACCACTTAACAAAAATAATCTTAAGAGTCATTACTAACAGAATAAGGAACAAAATAAGGCCAGAAATAGCTGATGAACAATATGGGTTTGTACCAGATAAGGGAACAAGGAATGCAATTTTTGTTGTAAGAATACATGCATACATATACCAAAGGGGGGGGGGGGGTAGCCAAAAAGAAAAAGGCATAGAAAACACTCCCAACCATTTCATTTCCCATATATTCCACTCCCCTCCACCCACCTCCATCCCTCCTATCTTGGCAACTCCTGGATGGGTCATCCCTGCATCCTGTCCACTGCCCTGGGTCAGAAGCAGTGTCGCAAGACACAGCACATCCACAGCACATCCACAGCAAGGCTGCTTCATAAATTCGGCGACCCCCCCTCTCTGTCCCCTCATGCAGAAAAGGAGAAGGCGAGGAGAAATCCGTTCGGGCTGTGGCTTTTTTTTTTTTTTTTTTTTTTCTTCTTTCTTTCTTTTTCTTTCTCCATACTTCCTCACCCTCCATCCCCCACTCACTCCCCCTCATGCATCACACCCTTAACTATACACAACCCTTCTCCATTCACCCCTATCTTCTATCATCTCCCGCCCTTCCTCCACAGACATTCCTCTCTTTTGTAAAGCCCCTTTCGCCATCCATCTCATCCTAGGATGCCCCCTCATATTCACTCCTTCCACCTCCGCCTTCCACACTTCTTTTACTAATCTTTCTTCACTCATTCTTTCCACGTGTCCAAACCATCCTAATACTCTTTCATCTACCCTATCTCCCAGCTCCCTCTCCACCCCTGTTCTCTTCCTCACCTCATTTCTCACTCTATCTAGCCTAGTAACCCCTATCATACTTCTCAGACATTTCATCTCAAACTCCCTCTCTCTTCCTCTCTCATGTTCCAGGTTTCTGCCCCGTACATTGCTGTTGGCACAATCACTCCTTCATATAACCTCCTCTTAGCATCCATTCCCAGATGTCTATTTCTCATTACACTTTTTAATCCACCAAGGCATTTACTTGCTTTTTTCAATTTACATTCTACCTCCACCCCCACTCCTCCCTTTCCTGTCACATTCGCACCCAAGTATTTAAGTGTTTGGTAAGAATACTAGCTGAAAATATGTTAGACGTGCAAAAAGATCTATATACCTGTTTTGTGGACTACAAAAAGGCATTTGACAAAGTAAGACACAATGAATTAGTAGTGATGTTGAAGAAAATAGGGGTGGGTGGGAAGGATTTAAGGTTAACCTCTTCAGTACGGTTCAAAATCTCGCGGGCAGCATCAGCTGCCAGACTTACGATGTGTCGTAATAATACTCGCATCATAAAATATAGTCACCGCTTATATCGATCGTTCTCTCTTTCACCCGTGAATTTTGATAACCATAGAAAATGTGATGAAGACACTTTAGAGAGTATGTCATTACGCAGGGGCAACTACAATAAATATAATCAAGACGCCGATATGGCAGCCTCGCGTATCCACTTGCTCCTCATGCCGCCTACGTATGCGGCACCGTATGGAAGGGGTTAATCACAAATCTCTATTGGAAGCAAGAAGCAGCAATGAAAATAGGAGAAGAATTGTCTGATTGGCAAAAGATTGAAAGAGGCATAAGACAGGGATGTGTAATATCACCAGACCTGTTTAATTTATACAGTGAGATAATCATGAGAGAT
The DNA here is from genome assembly GCF_046742065.1 of Oratosquilla oratoria. Classification (NCBI taxonomy): domain Eukaryota; kingdom Metazoa; phylum Arthropoda; class Malacostraca; order Stomatopoda; family Squillidae; genus Oratosquilla; species Oratosquilla oratoria. The sequence continues at coordinate 48,009,980 of NC_134799.1, forward strand.
ATTTACCTTCTAAAAGGAGTACAATAGGAGGAAGAAATCTCAATTATATTAGATACGCAGACGATACTGTGTTACTCGCAGAATTGGAATTGGTTACAGCACTAGTAGAAGCAAGTAGAAACAGAGGTCTAAAAGTGAATAAAAAGAAAACAGAAGTGATGGTAATGATAAAAAAAACAAGAATGTCCAAGGGTAAGAATTCAAGTAGAAGAAAGAATATTGACACAGGTGGACCATTTCAATTACCTAGGAAGCATGTTAACTTGGGATGGGAAAAGCAACAAAGACAAAGAGAAGGATAGCCATAACAAAAAATAATTTCAACAAAATTAAATACTTTGTAACCAACAATAAAATTAACATGAGAACAAGAAAAGAATTTGTAAAATGTTACACTTGGTCAGTATTATATGGATATGAAACTTGGACAAATAGTAAACAAATGCAGGACAGGATAAAAGCAGTAGAAATGTGGATTTGGAGAAGGATGCTGAAAATTTCATGGACAGAATTTAAAACAAACGAAGAAATACTGCAGCAGATAAGAACACAGAGGGAAATAACTATCAGGAAAAGACAGTTACACTTTGTAGGACATATCATGAGAAAACAACAATTAGAACATACGTACCTAACAGGAAAAATAGAAGGAAAGAGGGGAAGAGGAAGACCACACAGAAAATATGTAGACGGATTAAGGACATCTGTAGGGAAAGAAATAACAAATGCCATCTTCATAAGAAGAGCCATGTGCAGACAGGAATCAAGCCCCATGGTGCCCAACGTCCAAGTCGATACGGCACCCTGGTTGAGGTGCTTCCCACCAATCTAGTATCAAAAGATAATCATATAAACCTTTCATTTTCTCTTTTTTGTGTCACTATGGGATATGTGAAAGCACAGTCATATGACTATTTTATATCACAGAAGACATGTTAAATTCTACAACCAACCTTATAATGACTGAACAGTGATAATAAGTAAAATGCTGTATAAACATTAGAATAATATTCCTTATCTTATACATACATATACCAAAGGCTTTTTCCCCCCTTACATGGAGGGTAGCCAAAAAGAAAAAGACATAGAAACCATTCCTACCCATTCCGTCCCCTATATACTCCATTCCCCTCCACCCTCCTCCCACCCTTTCATTTTGGCACCTCCTGGATGATGGGTCATCCCTGCATCCTGTCCACTGCCCTGGGTCAGAAGCAGTGTTGCAAGACACAGCACATCCACAGCAAGGCCGCTTCATTAATTCAGTGACCCCCACTCTCCATCCCATCATGCAGAAAAGGGGAAGACGGGGAGAAATCCCTTCGGGTTGCATCAGTATATATCTCATACATACTTCCTCCCACATCCCCTCATGCATCACAGCATCATCCATACACAACCCTTCTCCATTCACCCCTATCTTCTGTCCTCTCCCGTCCTTCCTCAACAGACATTCCTCTCTTTTGTAATGCCCCTTTTACACCATCCATCCATCTCATCCTAGGATGCCTCCTCATATTCACTCCTTCCACCTCTGCCTTCCACACCTCTTTTACTAGTCTTTCTTCACTCATTATTTCCATGTGTAAAAACCATCCTAATACTCTTTCATCAACCCCATCCCCCAACTCCCTTTCCACCCCTGTTCGCCTCCTCACCACCTCATTTCTCACTCTTATCCAGCCTAGTAACCCCCATCATATTTCTCAGACACCTCATCTCAAACACATTCAAACTCCTTCTCTCTTCCTCTCTTATGTTCCATGTTTCTGCCCCATACAGTGCTGTCAGCACAATCACTCCTTTATATAACCTCCTCTTAGCATCCATTCACAAATGTCTATTTCTCATTACACTTTTTAATCCACCAAGGCATTTACTTGCTTCTTTCAATCTACATTCTACCTCCACCCCCACTCCTCCCTTTCCTGCCATATTTGCATCCAAGAATCTAACACTATCCACTTCCTCCAGTCTCTCTCCATTAATGCTCATTTCCAGCCTGCTGTCACTCTCTACCCTTGTACATCTCATCACCTTACTTTTGCCCAGATTTATCTTCATTTTCCTTCTTTCACACACCTTCTCAAACTGTCACTAACTTCCTCAATCCCTCCTCTGATCCTGCTACAAGTGCAGTGTTGTCAGCAAACAACAACTGGCTTATTTCCCACTTTTCTCCTTTTTTTTTAACCATCTCCAACCCCTGACCCACTACCCGTGCATTCACCTCTCGCACCACCCCATCCATGTATAGATTGAACAGCCAGGGCAACATAACCCATCCCTAATGAAGTCCCACCTTTACCTCAAACCATTCAATCTCTCCATTTCTAATCCTAACACAACCTTTACTACTCTCGTAAAAACTCTTGACTGCTCTTAATAGCTTTCCTCCTATCCCATATATCTGCAATACCTCCCACAGTGCCTTTCTGTCTACCCTTTCTTAAGCCTTTTCCAAATCCATAAAAGCCCAAAATACATCCTTACCTTTTCTTATAGCTTTCTCACATATCTGTCTTACCACAAAAATCTGATCTACACAACCCCTACCTGTCCTAAAACCACACTGTTCCTCTCCTAATCCTCTCAATTAAAACCAGGCCATAAGCCTTCCCAACTACACTCAACAAACTGATCCCTCAGAATCTACTACACTCACACTTGTCCCCCTTTCCCTTGTAAAGCGGAACTATACAGGCACTCCTCCAGTCCTCCGGCACTCTACCCCCTCTTAACCACTTCAGTACGGGACTTAAATCTCGCGGGCAGCAGCCAATGCCAGCCGTATGACGTAACGTAATAATATTCGCATTATAAAATATTGTCACCGCTTATATCGATCGTTCTCTCTTTCACCCGCGAATTTTGAAAACCACAGAGAATGGGATTCAGGGTGCATTTGGGAGAATGTAAAAACACAGGGGCGACTACAATAAATATAATCAAGACGCCGATATGGCAGCGTCGCGAATCCACTTGCTCCTCATGACGCCTACGTGTGCGGCACCGTATGGAAGGGGTTAAACAAACATTAAATAACCTCACCAGCCAGTCCACCATAACCGTACCTCCTTTCTTCAGACATTCTGCATGGCATCCATCCAACCCAGGTGCCTTACCTGCTCTCATCATCTTAACAGCTGCTTTCACTTCATCCTTCCCTATTTCTCCTCCATTTTCCTCCCTCATCACTCTCATTTTCTTAGCGTTCCCCTCTGCAGTTAGCTTTCCCTCCCTATCTTCCTTCACATTTAGCAACTCCCTAAAATACTCTGCCCACCTTCCTCTCACTGCCTTCTCTTCTATTATCATCTCTCCATCTGCACCTTTTACCTTTTCTTCTCTACTTGATTCACCTCCTCTTCCTCTTTTAATTTCTTTCCAAAACATCTTTTTATTACTTTAAAAATTTCCTGTCATACTCTTACCTCATTTCACATCTGCTCTCCTCTTTGCTTCCTTTATCTTATGCTTAACTTCCCTTCTCTTTGTACTTCTCATACAATTCCCTCATCCTAATTTGTAGCCAATTTATGAAAGCCTGCTTCTTCTCTTGTACACCCTTCTTTGCTTCCTCATCCCACCACTCACTACCCTTCCTTCTATTTTCTCCCACCCTCCTTGTTCCACACACCATCTTTGTACACCTTATGACTCCCTCCTTGAACTATCCCCATTCCTCCTCCACTCCTGGTTCTACTCTATCCTTCACTCCCTCCCACTCCTCTCAGCTTCTTACAATCCTTCTCCTTTTCTTCCTCATTTAAACAGTTCACTATAAGTACCTCCCTACCTGCTCCCCTTTTGCTCTTTCTCCACCTATTCTCCACTCTCAATTTACCTTCCACCAGAAAATGATCTGATATTCCCCCACTCTCTTTCCATTAGAACATGTACATCCTTAACTCTTCCTACCATACTCCTGGTCACCACTATATAGTCCATTAACTCTCTGCCACCCTTCTATCCACCACCCTCTCCCATGTGTACTTATGCTTGACTTTCTTCCTAAACACTGTATTTGCTATCATCAACTCTCTCTCAAGACACATCTCCACCATCAGTTCTCTACTACAATTTTTACTTGGAACTCCATACTTCCCAATCACTCCATCTATTGGTTCATTTCCTACCCTAGCATGAAGGTCTCCCAATACAACTACATTGACATTTCTCCCTAATCCCTCTATACACTCATTTATATCTATCCAAAAAGCCTCCCTTTCCTCTATGCTCTTCTCACTACCAGGCCCATACGCACTAAAAAAACCCACATCTCCCTTCCCAGCTTCACCTTCATCCACATCAACCTTGATGAAACCTCCTTCCACTCCACTACACGCTTACCTATCTCTTCACTTACTAGTATAGCCACCCCTTCTCTCCCTCGTCCCCTCTTCACTCCTGAGAACCTCCCAGCTGCACTCCCAAACTAACACTCGCCCCTCCCTTTCAATTTAATTTCACTCAAAGCCAGCACGTCCATCTTTCTTCTCATAAACATACTGCCTACCGCTTCCCTTTTACTCTCATCTGTACCACATCCACACACATTAAAAGACCCAAACCTTAGGGTACTGGTTGGAAAACTCCTAGACCCTCTTATGCCTTCACTTTTTTTAGGAATGTCCCCTTTGGGGCTACAGGTAGTAGGACTCTTAATCCTATCCCCTGTCCCATTTTTTGTCACCTCTTACAACTCAAGTGGGAAGACTTGGTGATAGCATTCTTTTCCCCCACCACAGGGCAGGCAAAAAAAGGAAATGAATATTTAGAGAAATGGTACAGGACAGTAACAAAGGGTTGGGGGACAGCATAACTGAGGGACAGTCATAGTATAATAAAAGTGTCATCATTTCTGTATGAATAGAGTCTTGCTCTATCACAGACAAAATAATGTGTGGCTCTGGTCCATAGGGGCACCCCATATAGACCCTAAAGTATCAACTGCACGCTACTTTGCCACAATAACATGCAGCCAATACCCCAGACGGGGTATTGGCTGCATGTTATACTTGCTATAATTACTTTCTTTGCATTATTGAGATGGAAAGCTTTGAAATATGTGAACAAGGACTGCTTCATCCCTAGATGTACATGAAATTTGTGTAACTTGTATGGTCTCTAAGCTGAGTGAAGAAATGTCAATATATTTTAAGGAAACTTGAGGTTTCAGCCAGTTCAGCGGGGTAAGTGTGAGCAGGGCTGCCAACCAAAAATATAGAATTGTGGTACTCCCCAAGGCAGGCGTAGCTCCTCTTGGGGATCAGTGCCACCTGCATAGAGCAGACCAAATACAAACACTAAACACTGTGATTGCTAATAAAATACACGAACAAAAAACACAAAATTGGCAAAACTTTATCAATGCACTTGATCACAAAACAAACACCAGCAAATTGTACAAAACACTCAACAGCATTACACTATCCAACAGTAACACTACACGCTCTCACGCAGCAATAATCACATACATACATATATATACCAAGGCATTTTCCCCCTTCCAAGGGAGGTAGCCAAAAAGGGAAAGGCATAAAAACACTCCCACCCATTTCATCCCTAAATACACTCCACACCCCTCCCACCCTCCCTCTCATCTGAGCACCTCCTGGATGACGGGTCATCCCTGCACCCTGCCCACCGCCCTGGGTCAGAAGCAGCGTCGCAAGACACAGCACATCCACAGCAAGGCCGCTTCATTTAATCGGCGACCCCCCCTCTCCGTCCCCCCTTGCATATAAGGAGAGGACGGGGAGAAATCCCTTCGGGCTGCGTCAAAATTTACTCACACGTACTACCCCCCACACCCCCCCGCCCATTCCTCCTCATGCAATCACAACATCATCCATATACAACCATTCTCCACTCACCTCTGTCTTCCGTTCTCTCCCTTCCTTCCTCAACAGACATTCCCCTCTTCCCCAAAGCCCCCTTCACCCCATCCATCCACCTCATCCTAGGACGTCCCCTCATGTTCACTCCCTCCACATCTGCCTTCCATACCTCTTTTACTAGTCTTTCTTCACTCATTCTTTCCATGTGTCCAAACCATCCTAATATTCTTTCATCAACCCTATCTCCCAAATCCTTTTTCACCCCTGTTCTCCTCCTCACCTCCTCATTTCTCACTCTATCCAGCCTAGTAACCCCCATCATACTTCTCAGACACCTCATCTCAAACACATTCAAACTCCTCTCTTCTTCTCTTATGTTCCACGTTTCTGCCCCATACAGTGCTGTTGGCACAATCACTCCTTCATACAGTCTCCTCTTCGCATCCATTCCCAAATGTCTATTCCTCATTACACTCTTTAAACCACCAAGGCATTTACTCACTTCTCTCAATCTACATTCTACCTCCACTTCCTCCAGTCGCTCTCCCTTAATGTTCACTTCCAGTCTACTGCCACTTTCACCCCTTGTACGTCTCATCACCTTACTTTTACCCACATTTATCTTTAGCTTTCTTCTATCACATACTCTCCCAAACTCTGCCACCAGCTTCCTCAATCCCTCCTCTGACCCTGCCACAAGCGCAGTGTCGTCCGCAAACAACAGCTGGCTCACCTCCCACTTTTCTCCATTTTCTTTAACCATCTCCAATCCCTGACCCACTACCCTTGCATTCACCTCTTGCACCACCCCATCCATGTATAAGTTGAACAGCCATAATCACAACAACAATAACAACACAACACAACACAACAACAGCCATAATCACAACAGCAATAATCACAACAACGGATAATCTATCCTCAAACAGACAACAAGCAAACGCACTCATACATCATTTTGCACAGACAAGCCATCTCACTTCTCACCCTGACGACCGACGCACCATTCGACGTAAGAAAGACTTTCCCACAGACTCAGACTATATACCCTTCATAGACAGTCAGACAAAACTCATAATACATAGTCTCAAGCACTCATCTGCCTGTGGCCCTGATAACATAAGCAACATCCACCTAAAACACATTGGACCACAAGGTATACACGCACTCACAAACATTGCAAACTACAGCTATTCACACAACACTATACCCGACATCTGGAAGCATGGTAAAATAATCACCATTCCAAAACCGAACAAAGACCCAACAATCCCAACATCGCACCGCCCAATCACACTTCTCTGCACCCCCTCTAAAGTCATTGAACGCCTAATACTTCAACTTGTCACACCACATATTCCCCTTGCTGACTCACAACACAGTTTTAGGCCACTACACTCCACAAACACTCTTCTGATAAACCTCACACAAAGAATTTTAGATGGCATCAATTCAGATAGGCCCCACCACAGAACACTTCTCATAACATTAGACATTAGTAAAGCTTTTGATGCTATCCCCCGCCACAACCTAACAAATAAAATATATAACACAGACATGCACAATAACACCAAAAGATGGCTGGCCAATTATCTGGCAGGTAGGAATGCTTACGTGTCATATAATGGCCAATCATCGCACATCAGAAACATTAAGAATGGAGTACCACAGGGCTCAGTTCTATCCCCCACACTATTTAATCTATACATGCATCACTTACCCTCACCAGACAACTCAGAAATACAAATCTCTTCCTACGCAGACGACATAACAATCAAATGCACACATTGTAACACAGACAAAGCTGCAGAAATAATCCAGCCATACCTTGATACACTCAACACATGGTTCATCACAAACAGACTCAAAATAGCTCCAACCAAATCTACAGCAACACTTCTCATCAACTGGACAAAAGAACACAAATACATACCTCATCTCTACATCAACAACACTCTAATACCACACACAAACACACCGAAAATTCTTGGTGTAACATACGATACATCCATGTCTTTCAAACAACACATCACAAACATAAAAAACAAATGCACACCTAGACTTAACGCACTTAAGTCAATCACTGGAACAACATTTGGACAAAACAAAGAAACTAATATAACAATATACAAACAATGCATATGCTCAGTGTTGAATTATGCTGGTCCTGCATGGGCTCCTAATCTCAGTGAGACACACCACAACATCCTTCAAATCATACAAAACAAAGCCCTAAAAACAATTACAGGTTGCACAAATACAACACCAACAGACCATTTACACCATGAAACAAAAGTCCTCAAAGTGAAGGACCACCTCGACAAGAGAGGCACACAAACACTTGCCGCAGCCACCACAAACACATCACACCCGCTACACTACATAGCAGAACACCCACACACACCAAGAAACATTAACCCCTTCCATACGGTGCCGCACACGTAGGCGTCATGAGGAGCAAGTGGATTCGCGACGCTGCCATATTGGCGTCTTGATTATATTTATTGTAGTCGCCCCTGTGTTTTTACATTCTCCCAAATGTGCCCTGAATCCCATTCTCTGTGGTTTTCAAAATTCGCGGGTGAAAGAGAGAACGATCGATATAAGCGGTGACTATATTTTATGATGCGAGTATTATTACGACACGTCGTACGGCTGGCATTGGCTGCTGCCCGCGAGATTTAAGTCTGGAGTGAAGTGGTTAAAACAACACCCAAAGACCTTTATTACGCACAAATACTCTCTTCTCTTCCTCCACAACCTCCAAATACCAGCCTCCGGAAACATATTCATAATCATATCACTCACCGCTCCATTAACACACTGAAAGACAACACACTGCTGCATGCCAGACCCCCTGATATCCACCCTTCTGAATCCTCTCTCCCACGAAAGGACAGAGTCCACTTGGCCAGACTGCGGTGCGGCCACCACCCAGCACTCCTAAGCTACCAGAAGAGGCTGGATGACTACATTGTGAACAGCTGCCCAGGATGTAACACTTCACCTCATACCATACAACACATAATGGAAGACTGCATTATACACAATCATGCATGCAAACAACACAACATACACTCTATTAAGGATTTGTGGGAAAACCCAGTCTCGTCTGTAGCATTCCTTGGGGAGACGGGACTGCTCGGACAGACAGTCTAGGGAACGACAACAACAACCAAAAACATAGGATTGACTGATATTCTTTGAGTGAATTGCCTATACTACAATCACACATGTCCCCTTTTCCCTTGTAAAGCAGAACTATACAGGCACTCCTCCAGTCCTCTGGCACACTACCCTCCTTTAGGCAGACAGTAAATAACCTCACCAGCCAGTCCACCATCACTGTACCTCCTGTTTTTAGTTACTCCGCATGACACCCATCTAACCCAGGTGCCTTACCTGGTCTCATCATTTTAATAGCTGCTTTCACCTCATCTTTTCTTATTTCTCCTCTATTTTCCTCAGTCATCACTGTTGTTTTCTTAGCACTTCCCACTGCAACCACCTTTCCCTCCCTATCTTCCTTCACATTTAGCAACTCCCTAAAATACTCTGCTCATCTTCCTTTTACTGCCATCTCTTCCATTATCATCCCTCCATCTGTACCTTTTACCTTTTCTTCTCTACTTGATTCACCTCCTCTTCTCTTTAATTTCCTTCCAAAATATCTTTTTATTATTTCCTAAAATTTATGTCATACTTTTACCCCATTTCACATCTACTCACCTTTTTGCCTCCTTTATCTTATGGTTGAATTCTCTGTTCATTGTACCTCTCATACAATTCTCTTATCCTATTTTGCAACCAATCTCTGAATGCTTATTTCTTCTCTTCTACAACCTTCTTTGCTTCATCTCATCACTCACAACCCTTCGTTCTAATTCCTCCCATCCTCCTTGTTCCACACATCATCTTTGCACATCTTATGGGTTGGTACAGAAGGTAAATATAAAAGTGGAGGGAAATGGGAGATGAGTTAATTGTTTGCAAATGACTCTATTTATGTGACTGAGGCAGTGGAAAGTCTATGGCAGTTAGTGGTGGAGTTTGGGAGTGTATGTAAGCAGAGAAAATTGAAAGAAAATGTGAAGAAAAGTAAGGTGATGAGATGTACAAGGGATTAGGACAGCAATGAGTTGGAAATAAGTCCAAAATGAGAGGCTACAGGAAGTGGATAGTTTTACTTAGGGACATAATATGTAGCAGGTAATAGATGATAATTGTCTTGGGGGAGTGTAAAATGTCATGATAAATAAGTATCTGGAGATTAATGCAAAGACTGTATGCTGGTGTGTGAAGTGCTATAGGTCCTCCTATGTGTTTATTGTTGTCTTCCCTAAATATTATGTAGTGTGGTCTTTGGTGATAGATTACTGCAGTAGTGCCATATGTAATGTTATGTTTATGAAGGAATTGAAGCAGTACTGAATGTTTATGATAATGTTGATATTTATTTGCAATGTTTAGTGTGTGTGTTGATGTGTGGTGTCTTTAGCATTATTTCTTTGTACACCAGTTTGGTGAGTGTGGCGCATGTAAAGTGGACCATGTGTAATATGTGTGGCATTTGATAGATGTGTGTGAGAAACTTAGGTTTTGTGCATATAGAATAAGTGTATGGTCCTGGATTTATTTCCAAGGCCCCTGTCACATATACACAACTCAAGTGAGTTTGTTTAAGTAGAAACAACTCAGGTCACAATCTTTGCAACATATATTTAGAAGCAAAATGATGAACTAAAAGAAGTTAAACCTATAAGAATATTAGAAACATAATTGTCTTTAGGGATATCTAAAATATTGTAAGCAAAGTCATCTTCCAGTTTTTCAAATTCACAATGTTTGACAAGAATCTTGAATGTGTGACAGGGGCTTAAGTCTGGTTAGAAGGAGAAATGGGAGGGCAGGCACCAAAGTACTGACATATGTGAAAAATGGAAATAAAAGAGTGGGGGAAGATAGGTTGATAGGGAGTGAAAGGAGAATTGAGTGAATTTCTGCCCCTGATCCAGAGACCAGGCACTGGCCCCTCCAGAGTTGCATCTCCTTGTGGAGGTGGAGATGTGGTGTTGCTTTGTGACTGTGTTGATGGGATCCCATTTGAAGGATGGTACATTTCACATATTTTCCATCTTTTTCCTGATAGGCAGAGTAGCCTCTTCCTGGTGCAACATGGCAGTGCCAGGTTTGCAAGAACCCATAAATTTCATCCATCCATCTCATTACATTGTACAGGCACAACCAACTGAACTCAGAAAAAAACATTACTCCAGTGTACCACCCACATGACACAACACTTCCATACAAAAGCACATACACACTCACATCATAAAACAGGCACTCCAAAACCAACCACCACACTCCCTACACCAAATCCCCCCAGAGGGCATTACAGAGAAATTCCTCCCACAGCAAGCAAGAACCACACTAGCATGACTGCAGTTAGGCTACCATCCAGCTTTAGAAGAATACTAACACAGACTTGGCTTAGCCACAAAAACAAACTACCTCTGATGCAATCATTACACAGAAGACAATGAACATCTCATCCTACATTGTTCTGCTGTAGCCATACATAAATAACAACACAATATCTGTTCATTGAGTGATATATGGGCCAATCCAGTGGATAGTGCTGGTTACCTGTAACTTATGGGTCTTCTGCATAAGAGACTTGGGCAACAAATAGATTTAAGTATTTTATTCAGTTTAGGAGTACTATGGACAGAAGGAGTTAGATAAATGACTTTTATTGTAGTGTCACAGTATGTGTTGGGCTTTGCCCATGGATGTTTTAATGATTTTGTCTTTCTCAATTTCTTTCATCCAATCCAACGTAAAAGTGATTCATGGATCACTAATGTATGTTTTCATATTTCAGATGTATGGAGGGAATGTAAAGAGCTTTGGAAATATTTGGTGTGTCAGTTGAGTAGGGAAGATGTTGTTAAGGGATGAATAAATAATGTAGCCCAAAGGGGTGCTTTCTGCTCTGGCTCCATGGATAAGTAGATGAGGGGTGAGATATGTATAATAAAGATGTGGGGGATGTTGGCCTTGCTGCACTTCATTGGACCCAAACATTATGGTGGGAGGGTGTTTAGGTAGAGATGTATGCTTTGACTTGACCACTTCCTGATGATGGAGAGAATGTCACAGGTGCATACTTCACCCAGTTCTTCCTATAAGTATGTGACTGATTGATATTTTCATACTTCCAGCATTCTGATATCATTGATGAAACACCAGTGAACAGTGCAGTGCATCTGCCTCCTATAGCTGCACTAGCTCGCCCAGAATTGCAGCCCAATACACCTGTCCTGTGTGTCAAAATATCTCTCTTTGCTCGCTGGGTAGCAGCTTGGGTGATGGAGGTCTTGAGAACAGATGGTAAGGTAAGTATTATAGGAATTTGGTTGTGGGGATACAAACTGAATGATAACATAGGAATAAATTATGATGATTTGGTTTAATGTCACAAACTCCCCCCTATCAGGATGCTATGACAGTACCCCTTACAGTAGACTTTGTAGTGTGGAATTTAATGAAAAATACCCTTAATTCAACTCACCCCAAGCAGGATTTGAATCACCATCATCTCGACCTTCGCCACAAGTAATGGTGCCCTAACCCGCTCGGCCAATGAGCATCCAACATAGGAAAAAATACATACATATACCAAAGGCTTTTTTACCCCTTACACAGGGGGTAGCCAAAAAGAAAAAGGCATAGAAACCATTCCCACCCATTCCATCCCCTACATACTCCCCCTCCTCCCTCCCTCCCCCCCATCTTGGCACCTACTGGATAACAGGTCACCCCTGCATCCTGTCCACTGCCCTGTGCCAGAAGCAGTGTCGCAAGACACAGCACATCCACAACAAGGCCGCTTCATTAATTTGAAGAAAAGGAGAAGACGGGGAGAAATCCTTTTAGGCTGTGTCAATTTATTTCTCATACAAACTTCCTCACCCCCCATCCCCCACCCACTCCCCCCATGCAACACAGCATCATCCATACACAACCCTTCTCCATTCACCCCTATCTTCTGTCCTCTCCCATCCTTCCTCAACAGATATTACTCTCATAATTCCCCTTTTACCCCATCCATCCATCTCATCCTAGGACGGCCCCTCATATTCACTACTTCCACCTCTGCCTTCCACACCTCTTTTACTAATCTTTCTTCACTCATTCTTTCCATGTGTCCAAACCATCCTAATACTCTTTCATCAATCCTATCTCCCAACTCCCTTTCCACCCTTGTTCTCCTCCTCACCTCCTCATTTCTCACTATCCAGCTTAGTAACCCCTATCATACTTCTCAGACATTTCATCTCAAACACATTCAAACTCCTTCTCTCTTCCTCTCTTATGTTCCATGTTTCTGCCCCATACAGTGCTGTCAACACAATCACTCCTTCTAGCGGTTTCGTCACCAACAAAGGAAACCAGTTGTTATTGTACAGATGGGTGAACTATGGTATTTGTATGACCAGTAAAAGTTTTTTCCAGTTCTTAAAATAAGTATAGTTTTTGGCAAAATGGAGAAAGATAAAGAAGAAAGAATAACAAACAAACCGACAAAAAGAAGATTAGACGTAAGTATAGTGGAAAGTCCTAGAGGTGTCATTCCTAAATGCCCTTGTGTAATTGATACTCCAAGGAAAAACCAAAGGTGGGAAAGTAACTTTTTCTCAGGGTTTCAAAGAAACCCAGGTGAAATAGGAAAAAACTTAGATATAGATAGAGAAATTAGATATAGTAATGCATTAAGAAATGGTGAAATAAATTACTTAATGGAAGAAATTATAGATTTAAAATTGGACTATCGAGCTGTACATAGAGAATTGATTACTTTGAATAAGAGTAATGAGCAAACGATCAAAGAACTAAGTGACATAAAGAGTGAAATTGAAATCCTAAAAAGAGAAAATGAGAGAATAAAAAATGAAGACAAAAATAAAAATCATAAACTGAAAAAGGAGGTGAAAGAGCAATTACAAGTGGTGACCGGAAAGGTGGAAGAGTTAATCAAAGAAACAGACCTCATTGAAATAAAAGATCAATGGAAACAAGAACAGGAAAATAAAAATATATGTTTTAGAGAAATAGTACTAAAGCAGATGGAGGAAAACACAAAAGAGACAAAGCTTGGAAAAAATGGAAAAGAGATAAGAAACCAAGCAAATGGCAAACATACATCAAACTAAGAAACGAATATGTAAAAATACGCAGAGATGAAAAGAGAAATTACGAAAAAAAGATAATAGACAAATGTATGAAGAACCCAAACTATTTTACAAGTATGTAAATGGAAAACTGAAAAACAAACAAAAAATAGAAAAACTGCACCAAGATAAAAAGGAATATACAGAAGAACTGGAAATGGCTGAAATTATGAACAACCACTTCAGATCAGTATTCACAATAGAAAACTCGCCTAACAGTGTAGAAAGAGAGAGAGAATTATCCCCAGCAATGAAAGAAATAAACGTAACACAAAAAGAAATCAGTGACCAGATTAAAACCCTTGATGTCAGAAAATCACATGGCCCAGACGGAATTGCAAACTGGATACTGAAAGAATGTATGGAAGAATTAACTGACAAAATATATAATATAATTAAATTCTCACTTAAAGAAGGAAAAGTGCCATTGGACTGGAAGAAGGCAAACTTGTACCAATTTATAAGGGAGGTGATAAGGAAGATCCATCTAACTACAGACCGGTCTCACTAACAAGCACAATAGCAAAAACAGATGGGTTAAATACCTGGAAGAAAAATCTATACTGAATCCAAATAGATTTGGATTCAGACAAGGGAGATCATGTACAACAAATTTGATCTGCTTTTACTCAAGATTAATAGACATAATACAGGAAAGAGATGGATGGGCGGACTGTGCTTTTCTGGACCTGCAAAAGGCATTCTATAAGGTACCTCATAGGAAACTAGTAGATAAGATAGAGTCAAATGGTGGCATCAGAGGAAAATTATTGGAATGTATGAAAGACTTCCTGATTGGGAGGAAAATGAGAGTTGTAATTAGAGCAAAATTCTCCAACTGGGAAGAAGTAAAAAGCAGTGTCCTGCAAGGATCAGTACTGGCCCCGATCATGTTCACTGTATACATTAATGACATGAATGAAGGCGTGGAGTGCTATATGAATTTCTTTGCAGATGATGCAAAATTACTAAAGAAGGTAAAAACGAAGAGGACTGCAATTCATTGCAACAAGATCTGGACACGATCTGGAATTGGACTCAAAAGTGGAAAGTAAAATTTAATATACAGAAATGCAGTATAATGGAATTTGGAAAGAGTAAAAACAGAATAGCAAAAGATTACAGAATTGGGGAAGAAAAAAAAAGCAAACTCGGAAAAAGATCTTGGAGTGATGATTGGAAAGGACATGAAACCAGATAAGCATATAAATAAAATATTCGGAGAAACCTACAACTTATTGAGGTCAATCAAAGTGGCATTTGCTTATATGGATGAAGAAATGATAAAGAAAATACTAACTACACTAATAAGACCAAAACTTGAGTACGCAGCATCACTTTGGACATCCAGTACCAAAAAGAATATTAAGAAACTAGAAAGATTACAAAGAGCGACAACCAAACTAGTACCGACTCTCGCCAAACTAATTGAATCTATCAACCCTGGAACAAAGAAGAGAAAGAGGAAATTTGCTGACTATCTACAGAATAATGAAAGGAATGGAAGTTTTAGACAGGAACGACTTGTTAGTGTGGGACAACGGTAAAACGAGACGACACGGAAAAAAACTGAAAAAGGATAGTTATAGAAAAAACTTGAAAATGAACAGTTTCCCACACAGAGCGATAAATACATGGAACAAATTAGACAACAAAACACTATGTGCAAACACTATACAAGATTTTAAAATAAAACTTGATGCGGAGAGATACAAAGACGGGTCACCACGAGCATAGCTCCCCTCCCGTATATTACAACTAGGTTAATACAAAAGAAACAGTTATGAAAGTAATTAACCCCTTCCATACAGTGCCGCACACGTAGGCGTCATGAGGAGCAAGTGGATTCGTGACGCTGCCATATCGGCGCCGTGATTATATTTATTGTAGTCGCCCCTGTGTTTTTACATTCTCTCTAATCTGCTCTTAATCCCATTCTCTGTGGTTTTCAAAATTCACGGGTGAAAGAGAGAACGATCGATATAAGCCATGACTATATTTTATGATGCGAGTATTATTACGACTCGTCGTACGGCTGGCATTGGCTGCTGCCCGCGAGATTTAAGTCCCGTAGTGAAGTGGTTAAAGAAAAGGAAAATTGGGTGAAAGATACAGTTGACAAAGGTAAGTGCATTGTGGTCCATGGTATCCAGGAAAAACATGATATGTATAGATACCAGAGAGAAAAGGAGGAGAAGGAAATAGCTAAGGATATTCTGAAAGAAATACAGGATGAAGGGCAAAATTTTTATTAAGAAATCTATGAAATCCATATAATAAGCAAATATTCAAAAGAAAAAAACATAGACCTTTAAAAATAAAACTAAAAACCCAAATGATAGCCAAGGAGGTATTATCGAAAGCAGTTAAGCTGGCAAACAGCGAGAAATTCAAACATATATGGATACAAAAGGAAATGAGTGACAAGGAAAAAGAGAAAGACCAAGCTCTCAGAATTGAAGCCAATGTTAGAGATGAGAGGAAAACAGAGGTGGAAAAAAACGAGGTTTTTTGGAGAGTGCTGGACTTGAGACTGAAAAAATGGTACATCAAAAAATGGAAACTTAAACCAAAAAAGAAAAGAAAATAAGAAACTAAAAGCAGCATACAGAAATATCAATGGCATGGTCTCTTGAATCAACGAACTAAATGACTATCTAGAAACAGAAAAACCTGACATGGGAATAGTAGAGACAAAATTGAAAGGACCTCTATCAACAAGCATAGTGGGACATGGTCTATACAACCACTGGGTGAAAAATTGAACAGAAAAGCAGGGAGAAGGAGTCATGATATTGACCAAAAATGGTCTAAATGTGACAAAGATTATTGAAGGCCAAGGCAATGTAGAATTAATTATGATCAAAATTGCAAACAAAAAGATGAAAATCAGAATATTTGTAGCAGTGTATGTACCACCAAAAACACATGTGTGGTCGGATAGCGAACATTCCAAATTGTTGGAAGACACAATGATTATGCTAAATGAGTTACTGAAAGAGGGTGGAAACATAGTAATCATGGGCAATTTTAATGCAAAAGACATAATCTGGGAAGAAATGATAGTTAAAGGGGTAGATGAACTTTAGAGCAACATTCTACTGGATATGACCATTGAATACACCCTAACGCAATGGGTTAAGGAAAATACTAGATATAGAAACAATGAGGAACTGTTGAAACTAGACTTAACCACTTCAATACGGGACTTAAATCTCGCGGGCAGCAGCCAATGCCAGCCGTACGACGTAACGAAATAATATTCGCATCATAAAATATAGTCGCCGCTTATATCGATCGTTCTCTCTTTCACCCGCGAATTTTGAAAACCACAGAGAATGGGATTAAGGGCGCATTTGGGAGAATGTAAAAACACAGGGGCGACTACAATAAATATAATCAAGACGCCGATATGGCAGCGTCGCGAATCCACTTGCTCCTCATGACGCCTACGTGTGCGGCACCGTATGGAAGGGGTTAATATTAACTTCTGAACCAGATATTGTGAACAAAATGGAGTATAAAACACCAGTTGGAAAGAGTGACCATATACTAATAGAGTTTGAATTAAAAGAACAGAACAATGTAGACAGGAATGATAAACACAGAGAAGGAAGATTAATGTACAGGAGTCCCTCAAATAATGCGGGGGTTAGGTTCCTGAAATTACTGTGTATGACCAAATCCAAGTATGCTGACTCTCCATATTAAATACCGAGAACCGTATGTATGTGTATGTGTACGTGTGTGCGCGTATATGTGGTGTATGTATGTGGCGTTTGTGGCATATGTATGTGTTTGTGCGTATATACATGTGTGTGTATGTGGCGTATATACATTGTGTGTATGTGGCGTATACACGTGTGTGTGTGTGTGTATGTGGCGTATGTGTGTGTGTGTGTGCGTGTATGTGTCTGTGTTCACATGTACAAGTAAGCATGTACGTGTGTGTGTCTGTGTTCGTATTTTTGTGTACACGCATGCACATTCACAACATACACTGGTTGTTTAACATGTGTCTACGTGTGTGTGTCTACACGTGTGTAAGCGTGTATATGTCTGTTTTTGATCTCCCAAACCACCACCGCCAGTAACAACAAGAACCTCATAAGAGAAATTAAGACACGACAAGCGCAGTCATTATCAGACTTATTAGTTGTGTTCCAAACGAAAGAAACATTACACTTCAACAGGTTAGGGCGGTAAAATTTCACGATAGCACGGCGCAGGTGGTGGAAGCAACAAGCTAAAGCTTGTTGGCTACCCCCCCTACCACCCCCTACTCCCCCTCTCCTCCCCTCCCTCCCTCCTGCATCAGTACCCAGAGGTTGACACGTAACCGCAGGCAGCCACCCACGGCTATCCCCTCACCCCACACCCTTGTTTGAGCAGTTCCCAGTGTACATAATGACTGCGTTATATGAGGATCGACTGTATATGGTAAAATAGAAAGCAGTCACCACAAATGTTTGCGATGTTGCCGTGTGTGTGCGTATGCGTGCCCGACTCAGCGCGAATTTTAAAACAGTTCTCTACATTTGAGGTGGTTTTGAAATAAAATCCGTGTATGATTGAATCCGTGTTATTCGAATCTGCGTTATTTGAGGGACTCCTGTACAACAAAACGGATTTTGTTAAACTAAGAAAATTTTCCAAAACACAAATTGGGATAAATTCTCTAAAGAGGAAACAAAGATGGGAGACAAATGGAACATGTTGAAAGAAAAGTACAAGGAAGGAATTAACAAATATGTACCAAAAAAGAAACAAAAAGAGATTTACATAAAGTGTTGGTTTAACAAAAGGTGTAGTGAGGCTAGAGACAAGAGAGACAAAGCCTGGAAAAAAATGGAAAAAAAGATAAAAAAAAAAAAAAAAAAAAAAATCATCCAAATGGCAAACATATATAAAACTTACGAACGAATATGTGAATATATGTATGGGAAAAGAATTATGAAAACAGATATTATAAACAAATGTAAGGACCAACCTAAACTCTTTACAGATATATAAATGAAAAACTAAAGGATAAACATGAAATAGTGAAATTGCATGAAGGAGATAAAGAATATATAGATGACACAGAGATGGCAGAAGATATGATCAAACATTTTAGATCTGTTTTTACAATTGAGAGCTCACAATCTTGGGAAGATGGACAACAAAAAAGATCACCCACGATTAAAGAAATAAAGATAACACAAAAAGAAATAAGAGACCAGATAAAAAACCTAGATGTCAGGAAATCGCATGGACCAGATGGAATCGCAAATTGGATACTGAAAGAGTGTATAGATGAACTGAGAGATAAGCTATACAAGATAATTGACTTCTCACTCAAAGAGGGAAAGGTGCCACAAGATTGGAAAGATGCAAATATAGTACCAATATATACATACATATACCAAGGATTTTTCCCCCTTACAAGGGAGGTAGCCAAAAAAGAAAAGGCATAAAATCATTCCCACCCATTCCATCCCTGAATACACTCCACGCTCCCTTTTATCTTAGCACCTCCTGGATGATGGGTCATCCCTGCACCTTGTCCACTGCCCTGGGTCACAAGCAGTGTCGCAAGACACAGCACATCCACAGCAAGGCTGCTTCATTAAATCGGTGACCCCCCCCCCTCTCCGTCCCCCCATGCATAAAAGGAGAAGACGGGGAGAAATCCCTTTGGGCTGCGTCAAATTTTGCTCACACATACTACCTCACACCTTGTCCACCTCATGCATCACAACATCATCCATATACAACCATTCTCCATTCACCCCTGTCTTCTGTCCTCTCCCTTCCTTCCTCAACAGACATTCCCCTCTTCCCCAAAGCCCCCTTTACCCCATCCATCCACCTCATCCTAGGATGTCCCCTCATGTTCACTCCCTCCACATCTGCCTTCCATACCTCTTTTACTAGTCTTTCTTCACTCATTCTTTCCATGTGTCCAAACCATCCCAATACTCTTTCATCAACCCTATCTCCCAACTCCCTTTCCACCCCCGTTCTTCTCCTCACCTCCTCATTTCTCACTCTATCTAGCCTAGTAACCCCCATCATACTTCTCAGACACCTCATCTCAAACACATTCAAACTCCTCTCTTCCTCTCTTATGTTCCATGTTTCTGCCCCGTACAGTGGTGTTGGCACAATCACTCCTTCATACAGTCTCCTCTTCGCATCCATTCCCAAATGTCTATTCCTCATTACACTCTTGAATCCACCAAGGCATTTACTCGCTTCTCTCAATCTACATTCTACCTCCACCTTCACTCCACCTTTTCCTGCCACATTTGCACCCAAGTATCTAAAACTATCCACTTCCTCCAGTCACTCTCCATTAATGCTCACTTCGAGTCTACTGCCACTTTCACCCCTTGTACATCTCATCACCTTACTTTTACCCACATTTATCTTTAGCTTTCTTCTATCACATACTCTCCCAAACTCTGTCACCAACTTCCTCAATCCCTCCTCCGATCCTGCCACAAGCGCAGTGTCGTCCGCAAACAACAGCTGCCTCACCTCCCACTTTTCTCCATTTTCTTTAACCATCTCCATTCCCTGACCCACTACCCTTGCATTTACCTCTCACACTACCCCATCCATGTATAAGTTGAACAGCCAGGGCGACATAACGCATCCTTGACGAAGTCCCACCTTTACCTCGAACCACTCACTCTCTCCATTTCTAATCCTGACACAAGCTCTACTACTCTCATAAAAACTCTTGACAGCTCCTAGAAGCTTTCTTCCTATTCCATATATCTGCATAACCTCCTACAGTGCCTTTCTGTCTACCCTATCGTAAGCCTTTTCCAGATCCATAAAAGCCCCAAAAACATCCTTCCCCTTTCCTACAGCTTTCTCACATATTTGTCTTACCACAAAGATCTGACCTACACAACCTCTACCTGTCCTAAATCCACACTGTTCCTCACCAATTACTCCCTCTGTTCCTCTCCTAATCCTCTCAATCAAGATCCTCCCATAAACCTTCCCAACTACACTTAACCGCTTCAGTACGGGCCAAAATCTCACGGGCAGCATTAGCTGCCAGACGTACGATGTGTCGTAATAATACTCGGATCATAAAATATAGTCACCGCTTATATCAATCGTTCTCTCTTTCATCCCTGAATTTTGATAACCATAGAAAATGTGATGAAGACAGTTTAGAGAATATATCATTACGCAGGGGCAACTACAATAAATATAATCAAGACGCCGATATGGCAGCCTCACGTATCCACTTGCTCCTCATGCCGCCTACGTATGCGGCACCGTATGGAAGGGGTTAACAAGCTAATCCCTCTGTAACTACTACATTCACACTTTTCCCCTTCTCCCTTGTAAAGTGGAACTATACAGGCACTCCTCCAGTCCTCCGGCACTCTACCCTCTCTCCAGCAAACATTAAATAACCTCACCAGCCAGTCCACCATCACTGTACCTCTTTTTTTAGACATTCTGCATGGCATCCATCCAGACCAGGTGCCTTACCTGCTTTCATCATCTTAACAACTGCCTTCACTTCATTCTTCCTTATTTCTCCTCCATTTTCCTCACTCATCACGGTCATTTTCTTAGCATTTCCCACTGCAACAATCTTTCCCTCCCTATCCTTCTTCACATTTAGCAACTCCCTAAGATATTCTGCCCATCATCCCCTTACTGCCTTCTCTTCCATTATCATCTCTCCATCTGCACCTTTTACCTTTTCTTCTCTACTTGATTTGCCTCCTCTTCCTCTCTTAATTTCTTTCCAAAACATCTTTTTATTGCTTTCAAAATTTTCTGTCATACTCTTACCCCACTTCACATCTGCTCTCCTCTTTGCCTCCTTTACCTTTTGCTTTACTTCTCTTTTCTTTTCTTTGTACCTCTCATATGACTCCCTCGTCCTATTTTGTAACCAATCTGTGAAAGCTCGCTTCTTCTCTTCTACAACCTTCTTTGTTTCCTCATCCCACCATTCACTACCCTTCCCTCTATTTCCTCCTGTCCTTCTTGTTCCACACACCATCTTTGCACACTTTGTGACTCCCTCCTTGAACCATCCCCATTCCTCCTCCACACCTAGATCTACTCTATCCTTCACTCCCTCCCACTCCTCCTTCAGCTTCTTCTTGTACTCCTTCTCCTTTTCCTTTTCATTTAAAGAGTTCACTCTAAGCACCTCCCTACCTTTTGTCCCTTTCCTCTTTCTCCATCTATCCTCCACTTTCAACTTACCTTCCACCAGAAAATGATCTGATATTCCCCCACCCTCTCCCCTTCGCACATGTACATCCTTAATTCTTCCTATCATAGTCCTATTTACTACTACATAATCCATCAACGCTCGATCTACCACCCTTCCATCCACCACCCTCTCCCATGTGTACTTATGCTTGACTTTCTTCCGAAACACTGTATTTGCTATCATCAACTCTCTTTCTAGACACATTTCCATCATCAACTCTCCACTACGATTCTTTACTGGAACTCCACATTTCCCAACCACTCCATCAATTGGACCATTTCCTACCCTAGCATTAAGGTCTCCCAGTACTATTACATTGACATTTCTCCCTAAATCCTCTATGCACTCATTTAAATCTATCCAAAAGGCCTCCCTTTCTTCTACACTCTTCTCACTGCCAGGCCCATATGCACTTACAAAGACCCACATCTCCTTTACTCACTTCTCTCAATCTACATTCTACCTCCACCCCCACTCCTCCCTTTCCTGCCACATTCACACCCAAGTATCTAAAACTATCCACTTTCTCCAATCTTTATCCCATTATGCTCACTTCCAGCATGCTGTCACTCTCTCCCCTTGTATATCTCATCACCTTTTGCTCACATTTATCTTCAGCTTCCTTCTTTCACACACCTTCTCAAACTCTGTCACTAACTTCCTCAATCACTCCTCTGATCCTGCTTGTAGCGGGATCAGAGGAGTCAATAGTTTTTACGAGAGTAGTAGAGCTTGTGTTAGGATTAGAAATGGAGAGAGTGAATGGTTTGAAGTAAAGGTGGGACTTCGACAGGGATGTGTTATATCGCCCTGGTGGTTCAATCAATACATAGATGGGGTGGTGCGAGAGGTGAATGTCAGGGGATGGAGATGGTTAAAGAAAATGGAGAAAAGTGGGAAATAGGAAAAAATAAATAGGAATAAGTTAGAAAATAGATCAATAATAATTAATAGATGGCAGTGTAGAATGCATATTATTTGACCAGCACATAGAGATCTGTTAGGAAAAATTTGTAGTAAATGATCAAGAGAATTTGAAAATAGTTTTTTTTTTTTTTTTTTTTTTTTTTTTTTTTTTTTTTTTTTTTTTTTTTTTTTTTTTTTTTTTTTTTTTTTTTTTTTTTTTTTTTTTTTTTTTTTTTTTTTTCTCTCTCTCTCTCTCTCTCACTTAATCCCTTCCATACCATAGAGTGCATTTTAATTTATTCTGGACGCTGCCAGACTCTTGACCTCTTCAGTATGAGTCAAATTCTTGCACACAGCATCAAATGCCTAATGTATGCTGGATCATACTACTTGCATTATAAAATATGAAGTCACTGATGTATTACTCATTCTCTTTCATACTGAGTAATAATAAACACAGAAAACATGATGAAGCCAGTTCACAGAATTTGGGGGTCACTTAGCTACAACTACAAACTCTCACCTCATGACATTTACATAGGCATATCATATCAAAAAGGTTAAGTTTTGTGGTTGTCCCTTTGATAAGAAAGGTACCACAGTGTTGGATGTTTTCTTGGCTAATGTAAGATGATTTCATTGAGATGAGGGATAGACTCAAAACAAAATGAGGACTCGGTTAATAAAACAAAAAGTATCTTCGAAATTTGATCCTTCAGCTAAATTGAACTATTTGGCATTAGAGTGACAGTGTGTAAAGGATACTGTTATGTAAGGAAGGGAGGGGTGGGGAATGGGCGGTGCATAAGAACATAAGAATGAAGGAGACTGCAAGGCAGTTCCATGTCTATTACCACCTGTTATTGTCTAACCATTTCTTAAAACAACCGATAGTGTCAGCATTCACTACATGATTACTAAGTCTCTATTCATTGACCACCTTATTGGTAAACCAATTCTTTCCTATTTCCTTCTTAAATTTAAATTTGCCCAATTTAAATCCATTACTGCGAGTTCTGCCCTTGTTGTCTTACTATGATAACCTTGTTTGTTTCACCCTTTGATCCACTTGACACAGCCTGAAGGGATTTCTCCCCCCCCCCCTCTTTTTTACCATGAGGGGATGGAGGGGGAGGTTGCCGATTAAGTGAAGCAACCTTGCTGTGGATGTACTGTCTTGCTATATTGCTTCTGACTCAGGGCAATGGGCAGGATACAGGGATAACCCATCATTCATGAGTAGTTAAAATGAGAGAGGGGAAAAGGGTGGTGGATGGAAGTAGTATATACCTTTGTCTTGGCTACCTCCATTGTAAGGTGGAAAATGCTCTTGGTGTATAGAATATAGCATCAGCCAGAGTGGAGGAGGAGTGGGAATGTTGCAAGGAGGGAGTCACAAGGTGTGCAAAATTTGTGTGTGGAACAAGGAGGATGTGAGGAATTAGAAGGAAGGGTAGTGAGTGGTGGGATGATGAAGCAAAGAAGGTTGTAGAAGAGAAGAAACAAGAATTCACAGATTGGTTACAAAATAGGATGAGAGAATCATATGAGAGGTACAGAAAAGAGAAGAGTAGGAAAGCATAAGAAAGGAGGCAAAGAGGAGACCAGACGTGAAATGGGGTAAGAGTATGACAGAATTTTTTTAAAGTAATAAAGAAGATGTTTTAGAAGGAAATTAAGGGATGAAGGGGAGGCAAATCAAGTAGAGAAGAAAAGGTAAAAGATAGAGAGATGATAATGGAAGAGATGGCAGTAAGAGAAAGATGGGCAGAGTATTTTAGGGAGTTGCTAAATGTGGAGCAGGATAGGGAGGGGAAGGTAGTGTTAGTAGAAAGTACAAAGTAAATGACGGTGATGAATGAGGAAAATGGAAGAGAAATAAGGAAAGATGAGGTAAAAGCAGTTATTAAAATGATGAGAGCAGGTAAGTCACCTGGATTAGATGGATGTCATTCAGTGTCTAAGAAAGGGAGGTACAGTGGTGGTGGACTGGCTGGTGAGGTTATTTAAGGTTTGTCTAAATGTGGGTAGAGTGCCAGAGCACTGGAGGAGTTCTTGTATAATTACACTTTACAAGGGAAAAGGGGACAATTGTGAGTGTAGTAGTTTCAGAGGGTTTGATTTGTTGAGTGTAGTTGGGAAGGCTTATGGGAGGTTTTTGAGAGGATTAGGAGAGGAACAGAGAGATTAATTGGTGAGGAACAGTGTGGGTTTAGGACAGGCAGGGGTTGCATGGGTCAGATTTTTGTGGTAAGGCAGAAAGTTTTAGAAAAAGGTAAGGATTTTTTTTCTTTCTTTCTTTCTTTCTTTCTTTCTTCTTCTTCTTTATGGATTTAGAAAAGGCTTGACAGGGTAGACAGGAAGGTATTGCAGATATATGGGATAAGAGGAAAGCTGTTGAGAGGAGTCGAGAGTTTATACAAGAGTAGTAGAGCCTGTGTTAGAATTAGAAGTGGAGAGTGAGTGGTATGAGGTAAAGGTGGGACTTCACCAGGGATGTGGTATGTCGCCATGGCTGTTCAGTTTATACATAGATGGGGTGGTGTAAGAGGTAAACACAAGGGTAATGGGCCAGGGATTGGTGATGATTAACCCCTTCCATACGGTGCTGCACACGTAGGCGTCATGGACTTAGATCTCAGTGGCAGCAGCCAATGCCAGCCGTACGACGTGTCGTAATAATACTCGCATCATAAAATATAGTCACCGCTTATATCGATCGTTCTCTCTTTCACCCGCGAATTTTGAATACCACAGAGAATGGGATTCAGGGCACATTTGAGAGAATGTAAAAACACAGGGGCGACTACAATAAATATAATCAAGACGCCGATATGGCAGCCTCGCGAATACACTCGCTCCCCATGACGCCTACGTGTGCGGCACCGTATGGAAGGGGTTAAAGAAAAATGGGAGATAAGCAAGTTTTTGTTTGCTGATGACACTGCACTTGTTGCAGGTTCAGAAGAGGTATTAAGAAAATTAGGAACAGAGTTTGGGAAGATGTGTGAAAGAGGGAAGTTGAAGATAAGTGTAGGTAAAAGTAAAGTAATGAGATGTACAAAGGGAGAGGTTGGCAGGAAATTAGAATTGAGTATTAAAGGAGAGAGACTGGAACAAATGGATAGCTTTAGATACTTGGGTGCTAATGTGGTGGGAAAGGGATTAGTGGAGGTGGAGATAGATTGTAGATTGAGAGAAGTAAATGCCTTGGGTGATTAAAGAATGTAATGAGAAATAGATATTTGGGAATGGATACTAAGAGGAGATTGTATTTACCTAGTTGTATCTTACAGGAAGGGGATGCTCATGGTGTCCTATCTTTGTATCTTGCAATGTCTAGTTTGCTTTTAAATTCATGTATGGTTTTTGCATACACTATTGTTTTGTCCAGTTTGTTCCAGATGTCTACCACTCTTTGTGGAAAACTTTTTTTTTCCAAGTCTCTTTTATAACCATCCTTTTTTCTCTCTCCATCTCCTCTTATATTTCTCTTGTCACAATTTAGTAAGTCCTCTCAATCAAGGACTTCTGTGCCTTCCATGATTGTGTAGATGGTCAGTAAGTTGCCACTTCCCCTTCTTTGTTCCAAAGTTGGTAATTTTATTATAGACAGTCTTTCCTCATATGACAGGTTTGAAAGTGCTGGGGCCATTTTTGTGGTTGCTCTCTGGATTCTTTCAATTCTCTTTATATTCTTTTTGGTACTGGGTGACCATAGTGTCACAGCATACTCCAGTCTAGGCCTTATTAGTGTAACAAATATTTATTTAACCATTTCTTCATCTAAATAGGTAAAAAGCACCTTTATTGATTTTAGTAAGTTGTAGGGTTCTCCAACAATTTTGTTTTTGTTTATCAGGGTACAAGTCATTTGAGATAATTACTTCCAGGTCTTTTTCAGATCCCACTTTCTTCACTTCCTTTGTTCCAAATTTATATTGCCTTGATATTCTTTTTTTACTTTTTTCAAACTCCATTATGCTACATTTCTTAATGTTGAAGTCTACTTCCTACTTCTGACTCCATTTCCAAACCTTTTTAACCCCTTCCATACGGTGCCGCACACGTAGGCGTCATGAGGAGCAAGTGGATTCGCGACGCTGCCATATCGGCGTCTTGATTATATTTATTGTAGTCGCCCCTGTGTTTTTACATTCTCCCAAATGCGCCCTGAATCCCATTCTCTGTGGTTTTCAAAATTCGCGGGTGAAAGAGAGAACGATCGATATAAGCGGCGACTATATTTTATGATGCAAATATTATTACGTTACGTCATACGGCTGGCATTGGCTGCTGCCCGCGAGATTTAAGTCCCGTACTGAAGTGGTTAAGGTCTCTTTGTAGTGATTCACAATCCATTTCAGTTTTCACTTTCCTCAACAATTTAGCAACATCTGCAAAGAAGTTCATATAACATTCCACATCTTCAACCATGTCATTCACATAAATAGTGAACATTATTGGGGCCAATACTGATCCCTGTGGAACTTCACTAATCACCTCCTCCCAACCAGAACACTTTTCTCTGAGCACTACTCTCATTTTTGTACTATAGGCAATCCTCCATCCAGTTTAGTAGATTACCTTGTATCCCTCCTATGTTTTCCAGTTTTCTTAATAATTTTTTGCGTGTTGTACTTTGTCAAAGGCTTTTTGTAAAGCTAGGAAAGCACAGTCAGCTTATCTAT
The DNA here is from genome assembly GCF_046742065.1 of Oratosquilla oratoria. Classification (NCBI taxonomy): domain Eukaryota; kingdom Metazoa; phylum Arthropoda; class Malacostraca; order Stomatopoda; family Squillidae; genus Oratosquilla; species Oratosquilla oratoria. The sequence continues at coordinate 48,037,896 of NC_134799.1, forward strand.
CCTTTTCTTGTATTATATCTATTAGTCTTGAGTAGAAACAGATTAAATTTGTAGCACATGATCTTCCCTGTCTGAATCCAAATTGTCTTGAGTTTATTATATTTGTTTTCTTCCAGGTGTTTTATCCACTTATTCTTGATAATTTTTTCACAAATTTTGGTGACAGTGCTTGTAAGGGGACTGGTCTGTATTTTGTTGGTTCATTGTTTCCTTTATATATTGGTACAATGTTGGCATTTTTCCAGTCTTTTGGTATTTTTCCTTCTTTGAGTGAGCAACTTATTATGTTGTATATTTTGTCCATTAGTTCTTCATTACATTCTTTTAGTATACATACATACATATACCAAGGCTTTTTCACCCTTACAAGGGAGGTAGCCAAAAAGAAAAAGGCATAAAATTATTCCCACCCATTCCATCCCTAAATACACTCCAAACCCCATCTGGTCTGTGTGATTTCCTGACGTAAAGGTTTGTTAATTGATCCATTATTTCTTTTTGTGTTATTTTTATTTCCCTCATGGGGGGAGATCGCACTTCACTCCCTTTGTCCCAATGCTGTACTTTTTCTCTAGGGAAAACCAACTTGAAATGATTGTTCATGACTTCAGCCATTTCTAGGTCCTCTGTGTATTCTGTATTTCCGTGGTGTAGTTTCACCATTTCCTGTTTATATTTAAGTTTACCATTCATATATCTATAGAATAGTTTGGGTTGATCTTAGCATTTTTCTATGATGTCTTTTTCATACATACATACATATACCAAGGCTTTTTCCCCCTTACAAGGGAGGTAGCCAAAAAGAAAAAGGCATAAAATCATTCCCACCCATACCATCCCTAAATACACTCCACTCCCCTCCACCCTCCCTCTTATCTTAGCACCACCTGGATGATGGGTCATCCCTGCACCCTGTCCACTGCCCTGGATCAGAGGCAGTGTTGCAAGGTACAGCACATCCACAGCAAGGCCGCTTCATTAAATTGGCGACCCCCCCTCTCCACCCCCCCATGCAGAAAAGGAGAAGACAGGGAGAATTTCCTTTGGGCTGCGTCAAATTTTGCTCACACATATTACCTCACCCCCATCCCCCCACCCATTCCACCTCATGCATCACAACATCATCCATATACAACCATTCTCCATTCACCCCTGTCTTCTGTCCTCCTCTCCCGTCCTTCCTCAACAGACATTCCCCTCTTCCCCAAAGCCCCCGTCACCCCATCCATCCATCTCATCCTATGACGTCCCCTCATGTTCACTCCCTCCACATCTGCCTTCCATACCTCTTTTACTAATCTTTCTTCACTCATTCTTTCCATGTGTCCAAACCATCCTAATACTCTTTCATCAACCCTATCTCCCAACATTTCCCCATAGATCCTCTCTGCCTTTCACTGTTATCTCTTCCCAACAGATTTCTTTGCAGTTAAAATCTCCTATAAGTACCAAACCTCCATCCTTCAGTATCTCATTTAATGAATGCCTTGTATCTAATATTTTTGAATGCTCACCCTCTTTCCAAGAGCCCATTTTTGGGGGAACATAAATCACCACAAACTTTCTACTTTTCATGTTGCTGTCTTCAACTTTTATTATGATCATTTCCACACTGTTTTTACCCTCTGTAACCTTAGTCACATTTCAGTTTTTCTTGGCCAAGAACATGATTCCTCCTCCCTGTTTCTTGTTTCTGGTTTTGTTCCAGTAATTGTATAACCCATGTCCAACACTATTAGGTGGTAGTGGACCCCTTAATTTCATCTCCACAAATTCCATTATATTTGGTTTTTCTTCTGACAGGTAATCATTTAATTCATTCAGTTCTGAGATTAATCCATCTATGTTAGTATAGGCCACTATTAATTTTTTCCTTCTCCATCCTGTTTTCTGTTTCTTTTGTTTTTCTTACCTTGATGTACCATTTTCTCATCCCCATGTCTCAAACCCTCTAGTAGAACTCTTGCTTTCTGTCTACATTCTCTGGATTTTTTCCCTTAGCTTCACCTCTTAGTGTCTTCTCTCTATTTCCTCAACATTTCTCTCTTTATCCATATATTGTTGTAATGTTCACTGCTAACTTGTTTGATTTTGCTAATATGTCTTCTACCATTTGTGATCTTAGTTTTATCTTTAGAGGTCAATTTCTTTAGAATATTGTCCCATGCTATACACTTCAATATCTTTCTCTATTTCTTGATCATCATCTTATACTTTTTTAGAAGTGTCATTGCTATTTCTTTTTCTGCTTTTTCTTTCATGTACCTCACCAGACCATGTTTTTCCTTTAATCCATATACCATAATACACTTTTTTCTATCAACTGTATCTCTGACCCAATTTGCTTTTTTATTATTATTATTATTATTATTATTGTTATTATTATTATTATTATTACTTGAATAATAGTGACCTTTGCATTTTCCTGCATCTGTTGTACAATTTCTTTAAAAGCTATTTCCTTGTTTTGTGTATTTTCATTTCATTTCTTAATCTGCAAATTTTCCTCACATAAGTTTTCTTCAGTTCTTTCAAATATTACCTGTATTTTGTTATTTACTTCTTTTTTTAAGTTCTCACTATTGGTAGTATTGTTGATTTTAATCTTTTCATTTTCAAACTTAACCTCCATTAGATCTTTTTTTAATTTCCTTAGCTCATTATTTAGTTCAGAATTTATTTTCTTTAGTTCACATATCTCATTGTTAGCTACAAAAAGGCCTTTTGTTAAATTCACAATCTCTTTCCTTAGTTCTATGAATTCTTTCTCCCACAAGTTTCTATTAATACTCATCTCCCTTTCCATGTCTAAGATTCGACTTAAATTTCTTCTTTTGTACTTACCAAAACCAGAAAAAGGGCCTTCATTTTACAATCTGATCAGCCCTCGTGGTGTTTCAAGGCCTCAGTTTACATTTATTTTTGGCATAGTGCCTCCAGAGGGCTCTGCATTTGAGTCGACATTTGGCTCAAAAACATTGTTTTTATTTTCTTGCATTCTCTTGTTAGGTCAATTTAATACTGCAGAGAAATCATTTTGGGTAACCACAAATGCTCCCCCTCCCATTCAATACAAACCAGGCCTCTTGTTTTCCTTGTACTATTGAGAATTTTCATCTTATTCAACAGCCTTCAGAGCTCTTGTTGAGAGCTGTTGACATCTTGGAAGTTTGGGTATGTGTGTATGGAGGGGTGATTATGCTGACAGCTCCGTATGGGCCATAGATATGGAAGAGAAGAGAGAAAGAGTTTAAATGTGTTTACGATGAAATGCCAGAGAAGTATGGTAGTGGTTACTAGGCTATATAGAGTGAGAAACTAGGTGAGGGGGAGAGCAGGAGTGGAAAGGGTGTTGGGAAATAGAGTTGATGGTGTGGACAAATGGAAAGAATGAGTGAAGAAAGATTAGTAAAAAAAGATGTGGAAAGCAGAGGTGAAGGGAGTGAATATGAGGGAACAACCAAGGATGAGATGGATGGATGGGGGTAAAAAGGGCATTGGGAAAGAGGGGGATGTCTGTTGAGGAAGGGAGGGATAAAACAGAAGATAGGAGTTAGTGGAGAATGGTTGTGTATGGATGATGCTGTGATGCATGGAAGGGAGTGGGTGGGGGGTAGGGGGTGAGGGAGTATGTATTTACCTAGTTGTATTATATGGGAAGGGGAGCTATGCTTGTGGTGACCCATTTTTGTATCTCACAAGATCAAGTTTGGTATTAAAATCTTGTATTGTGTTTGCACATACTTTTTCTTCATCCAATTTATTCCATATATCCATCACTCTGTGGGAAGCTGTTCTTTTTCAGGTATCTTCTGTAGTTATCCTTTTTGAGTTTCATTGCATGTCCTCTTCTTTTTCCTCTGTCCCACTTTAATAAGTCCTCTCTATCAAGGCATTCTTTTCCTTTCATAATTCTGTAGATGGTTAGTAGGTCCCCTCATTCTCTTCTTTGTTCCAGGGTTGGTAATTCCAGTTTGGCCAGTCTTTGTTCATATGTCAGGTTTGAAAGTGTTGGGACCATCTTTGTCGTTGCTCCTTGTATTCTTTCTAATTTTCTTATATTCTTTTTTGTACTGGGTGACCATATCAGCACTGCATATTCCAGTTTTGGCCTTATCAGTATTTGTAATATTTTCTTGATCATTTTCTTATCCAGGTATTTAAAGGCACCTTTATTGATCTCAACAAATTGTATATTTCTGCGACTATTTTATTTATTTGTTTATCTGGCGATATGTCTTTGGTGATGATTACTCCTAGGTCCCTTTCAGAATTTACTTTCTTTAATTCTTTTCCATCAATTTAATACTGTCCTGATATTCTCTTTTTGCTTTTTCCAAATTCAATTATACTGCACTTCTTGATGTTGAATTCTACCTCCCATCTCTTGCTCCACTCTGAGACTTTGTTCAGATCCCTCTGCAATGAGTCATAGTCTATTTCAGAGTTTATTCTCTTTAATAATTTTGCGTCATCCGCAAAGCAGTTCATGAACTTTCAATGCCATCGTCCATGTCATTTACATATATAGCAAACATTATCGGAGCTAGTACTGATCCCTGTGGGACGCCACTACTCATTTCTTCCCATTTTGAATATTTGTCTCTGAGCACCACTCTCATTTTTCTTCCATGTAGGAAGTCCTCCATTCAATTCAATAGTTTTCCATGTATGCCTCCTGTTGTTTCCATTTTATATAGTAATTTTCTGTATGGTACTTTATCAAATGCCTTTTGTATGTCCAGGAATGCACAGTCTGCCTAGCCATCCATTTCTTGCAATATATCTATCAATCTTGAATAGAAACTAATTAAATTAGTGGTACATTATCTTCCTTGTCGGAATCCAAATTGCCTCGGGTTCAGTATATTATTCTGCTCCAGATATTTTGTCCATCTATCTTTGATGATTCTTTCACAAATTTTAACCATTGTACTCATTAGGGACACCAGTCTATAATTTGTTGGGTCTTCCTTATTTCCCCCTTTATATATCGGCACTATATTGGCATTTTTCCAGTCTCCTAGTAGTTTTCCTTCTTTGAGTGAGCATTCAATTATTTTGTATATTTTTCAAATTAGTTATTTATACATATGCTCCTCAACTTATGTTTTAGTTACATTCCGAATGGCTGAACGTAACGTGAAAATGAACGTGTTACTGTACGTGCCAGTAATGTATGACCGTTCATACTGTACTATACATCCATAAATTATATTACCGTATCTTATAAAACACCCATAAATCATTAATTATAAACATAACATTGTAAAATAATAACATTAATTTCAAATAAATTAAATTCAAGCAACATAAAGTGAGATGGTGGAGGAGGAGGCAAGGCACATTCAGTTTGTCGTTTGGGCCATGTAAACAATGGATGCAGCGTCATGCGTAAGTATAGTTTGAACGTCTCGTACTACGGAGAGCGCGCTAAACTCAAAAATTCACTTTTTTCAGTCAGTTCAAACGTAAAATCGAAAAAACGTAAAATGAATGAACTTAAATAGAGGAGCGTCTGTACATTCCTTCAGTATTCAGTTTGCAACTCCGTCCAGGCCATGTGACTGGTTAATGTCTAGCTCTAATATTTGATTCCTTATTTCATTCTGAGTAATGTTTAATTTCTTCAATGGAGGAAATCTTACTTCGATTCTTTGATCACAGTTTTGTAGATTTTTTTCCTCTTCGGTGAATACAGATTTGAAATGTGTGTTCATAATATCTGCCATTTCTATATCTTATGTATTCTTTATTACCTTGACGTAATTTGTATTCTTTATTACCTTGACGTAATTTAAGTATTTCCTGTTTATTTTTTAGCTTGCCGTTTACATATCTATAAAATAATTTGGGTTGATCTTTACATTTATCTTTTATATCCTTTTCATAATTTCTCTTTTCTTCTCTGTATTTTTACATATTTGTTTCTTAGTTTGGTGTATATTATCCATTTCTCAGTTTTTTTCTCTCTCTCTCTCTCTCTCTCTCTCTCTCTCTCTCTCTCTCTCTCTCTCTCTCTCTCTCTCTCCACCTTTTCCAGGCTTTATTTGTTCTGCATTTTGCCTCACTACACTTTTTTTTATACCAGGATTTTATATATACCCTTTCCTGTTTTTGTCTAGGTACATACTTATCCACACCTTCATTATAGATTTCCTTCCAAATTGTCCATTTCTCTTCCACCATTGTTTCTTCATTATTAATTTTTTTCAAATTTGCTTCTCAAAAGAATGTTCTAAGTTTCTCAAAATCTGTTTTGTTGTACATTAGTCTTCCTTTTCTGTGTTTTTCGTTAATTTCTATATTAATTCTAGTTCTATTAGTATGTGATCACTTTTTCCAATTGGTGTCTTGTATTCGATTTTATCCACAGTTTTGGGTTCTGATATGAATATCAAATCCTGTCTTGAGGGTTCATTGTTATTTCTATATCTGGTGTTTTCCTTGACCCATTGCGTCAATGTGTAATCAATGGTCATTTCCAGTAATATGTTTCCCCAGTGATCTTCACCTTTCACAGTCATCTCTTCCTAGCATATTTCTTTCAAGTTAAAATCACCCATAATTACCAGATTTCCTTCTTTCTTAAGTATTTCATTTAGTGTTTTTCTTGTCTTCCAGCATTTTGGAGTGTTCACTTTCATTCCGTGTGTGAGTTTTAGGCGGGACATAAATCCCTGCATGCTTTCTATTTTTCATATCTATCCTCAACTCTTATCATAATTAATTCCACATTGTTCTCTCCTTCTGTAATTTTTGTCTTATTTAGGCTTTTCTTGGTTAGTAACATCGCTCCTCCACCCTGCTTTGTTTCTCTATTTCTGTACCAACAATTATATAATCCTTGTCCTATACTATTTGGTGGTAATGATCCTTTTAATTTTGCCTCCACAATCCCCAGTATATCTGGTTTTTCTTGTTCTAGATAGTCATTCAATTCATTGATTTCTGTTATCAATCCGTCTATATGTGAATGATATTTTGATCCAGCCCAAAGGGAATGAAGCAGCCTTGCTGTGGATGTGCTGTGTCTTGCTACATTGCTTCTGATCCATGGCAGTGGGAGAGATGCAGGGATGACCTGTCATCCAAGAGGAGCCAAAAAAAGAGTGAGGGAAGGATGGTGAATTAAAGTGGATTATATGGGGATTAAATGGGTGGGAGTGGATCTTTGACTTTGGCTACCTCCCTTCTAAGGGGAAAAAACATGGTATATGTATGAGTAAAGGCAGCAATGACTGCAACAGCTCTGTAGGGAAGAGGCCAAACGCAGAGTATGGGAGTCCAATATATTTTACGTTTCGCCAATACGTGTCTGAAGAAGCCCTGCTGGGCGAAACGTAAAATATATTGGACTCCCATACTCTGCGTTTGGCCTCTTCCCTACATGGTATATGTATGTATGTATTAGTCAGAAAAAACCTGCAAAGGATATCACCAAGTCAAAGAGGGTGGTCAAAGTAGTTATATTGAGGTTCATAGGATACTAATGTTTCTTGCAGTCCAAGCTGTTATGCTATGCTTCTTTAGTTTACTAAGATTCAGTATGTTGTCCTGCCATGTCAGAGAGGGAGGGAGTTTGGTGTCACAGATGATTTGTGAATGAGAGAATACAATATGATCCTAAGTTACTTAGAAGTATTAATTTTCATTCATTAGGATAAGGTTTACAAAGTCCAGTATCAGAGACATTCCAAAGGTGGAAGTGTTCCAATGGAGAAAATTGGTCGCCACTTAGCCTACTTCGATCCCTGTCCTACACGCATCCCAGTTGGCGCTAGAATTGTCGCAAGGTACCGTGATGATGAATCAAAGAACATGGTGATATCAGGGTCCTTTTATGTTGGAATAGTGTCAGAAGTTCCCACTGCAGCTAATAAGTATAGGTAAGTATTGCAATTAACTAGTGTACAATTTTATGTTATGAGGGTGTTGTTGATAATGAGGCATGATATGTATTTGTGTTCTGCTGTCCAGTTGGTGAGAAGTGGCTGTGAATTTGGTTGGGGCTAAAATAGCCCCAACCTAGATTCTAATTGTAGTGAACCAGATGTTGAGTGTGTCAAGGTATGGCTATTGTAGTTCTGCATGTCTGTCTGTCTGTATGTAATTGTTATATCATCAGTGTTAGAAGAGGATTGTATTTCTGGGGTTTGGGTACATTATGCATGTATAGATTAAAGGGTGTGGGGGATAGGATTAAGCCCTGTGGTACTCCATTCCTAAAGTTTCTGGTGTGCAATGATTGGCCATCATATGACACATAGGCATTTCTACCTGCCAAATAATTGGCCAGCCACCTTTTGGTATTGTTGTATATGTCTGCGTTGCATAACTTGGTTGTAAGATTGTATTGGGGGATGGCATCACATAGTGGGACCAAAAGTGGCACTCTTGGTAAGTGATGGAATAGGTAAGTCCTCGGTGGAGTGGAGGAAAGTCTCAAAGGATAATGTGGGTAAAAGTGAAATTGAATAGGAGATATGGGCTTTTGTAAGTACTGTACAAACCACATACCAACAGCAACATAGTACAATTGAACATGTGGCATCAGAATGGAGCACACATTCCGTTGCCCACATGGCTGTGACCTGACACGCTTACCAGGCACACCTGCCTGTGACAGTGCAACCCTGCTTGACCCAACCTAACCTAATCCAACTAATTATGGTAATTATGCATCATGGGTGATTGCCCATGCTTTGTGTATATTGGCTCCAATTATGCACCATGGATGATTGCCCATGTGGCATATACAGGATGTGTATGGTAATTGTTTCATTGTTTCAGGGACATGGTGTGGAAAAAAGACACTGGTAACCATGCCACTCAAAACAAAAGCAACCAATCAGTATACGACAGGACTTTGTCCCAGCAAAACCTTGTGTCCATGGAGAGCTTTACATTTCTTTATCTATGGAAAAGGCATGTGGTACTTATATTAATCTGCCGGACACAGCAGCAGGAAGATCTCAGAACTGCTAAAAGTGACTGAACAGTTCGTCAGGACCATCAGGAGGGAGTTGATTTCTTCTGATTTCAATTATGAAGGTGTTTCTGAGAGGAAACATCATTCTCGATGATTGGACACCATCAGGGATGCCGAATTTGTCATTCAATTGCAAGCCATGGTTGATGAAGACCCCAGCCAGTCCATGAGGTCCATTGCCAGAGAGCTGCAAGTGTCTGAGGCCACTGTAAGGAAGTGTTTGCAGGAAGATATCAAATACAAGTCATACAAGATGCATAAGGGCCAACTCCTCTCCACATTAAAACAACACCCAAAGACCTTTATCACGCACAGATACTCTCTTCTCTTCCTCCACAACCACCAAATACCAGCCTCCGGAAACATATTCATAATCATATCACTCACCGCTCCATTAACACACTGAAAGACAACACACTGCTGCATGCCAGACCCCCTGATATCCACCCTTCTGAATCCTCTCTCCCACGAAAGGACAGAGTCCACTTGGCCAGACTGCGGTGCGGTCACCACCCAGCACTTCTAAGCTACCAGAAGAGGCTGGATGACCGCATTGTGAACAGCTGCCCAGGATGTAACACTTCACCCCATACCATACAACACATAATGGAAGACTGCATTATACACAATCATGCACGCAAACAACACAACATATGCTCTATAAAGGATTTGTGGGAAAACCCAGTTTTGGCTATGGCATTCCTTGGGGAGACGGGACTGCTCGGACAGACAGTCTAGGGAACGACAACAACAACAACAACAACAACTCTCCACAAAGATGCAGAACGGCTCCAAGAAGAACAAGATGCTGAACAATCTGAGGCACCCTCTGGAAAACGACATGCTCTGGTTCTTTTCAGACAAAAAGAACTGCCAGGACTAGACCCATAACTCTCAGAACAACAGGTGGTTGGATGTCTGTCCCAAGGATGTACCAAGAGTCATGAAAACCAAGTTTCCTGCAACTGTCATGGTGTTTGGGGTAGTCTGCAGCAAGGGCCAAGTCATGCCCCAGTTCTTTCCCAAGGGGCTCAGGGTGAGTACTGAAGTGTACATCAACATGTAAAGCCATGGATAGAGGAAGTAGCTGCTGGTAGACCCCACATGTGGCAACAGGACTTGGCACCATGTCACACCTCTAGAAAATCTCAGAAATGGCTATCTGACAATTTCTGTGTCCTCGTTGCCCCCGGTGTGTGACCCTCTAACTCACCTGACCTTAACCCTATGGACTATTTTGTATGGGGTGCAGTTGAATGAGATACTATCAGCACCTCATGCAAGAGCAGGGATGATCTGATCAGTTGGATCAAGGTCATCTTCACCAATCTCTCCAAGGAGGTCATGAAGAAGGCCTGTGCCAGGTTTCGAGGGTGTGTTGAGGACATCATTGATGCCAAGGGCAGATTCATTGAGTAATGGGACACCAGAAGTGTGCTGATAGAGTCTGTTTTCTTTTTTGCAATAAAGGCATTTTCAACTAATTTGTGACTTTTTCTTTGATCCTAAAAAATTAAACAATTACCATATGCACACACACACATATATATATATATATATATATGTATACATATATACATACATATACCAAGGCTTTTTCCCCCTTACAAGGGAGGTAGCCAAAAAGGAATAGGCATAAAATCATTCCCACCCATTCCATCCCTGAATACACTCCACACCCCTCCACCCTGCCTCTTATCTTAGCACCTCCTGGATGACGGGTCATCCCTGCACCTTGTCCACTGCCCTGGGTCACAAGCAGTGTCGCAAGACACAGCATATCCACAGCAAGGGTGCTTCATTAAATCGGCGACCCCCCCCCCTCTGTCCCCCCATGCATAAAAGGAGAAGACTGGGAGAAATCCCTTCAGGCTGCGTCAAATTTTGCTCACACATACTACCTCACCCCCCATCCCCCCGTCCATTCCACCTCATGCATCACAATATCATCCATATACAACCATTCTCCATTCACCCCTGTTTTCTGTCCTCTCCCATCCTTCCTCAACAGACATTCCCCTCTTCCCCAAAGCCCCCTTTACCCCATCCATCCACCTCATCCCAGGACGTCCCCTCATGTTCACTCCCTCCACATCTGCCTTCCATACCTCTTTTACTAGTCTTTCTTCACTCATTCTTTCCATGTGTCCAAACCATCCCAATACTCTTTCATCAACCCTATCTCCCAACTCCCTTTCCACCCCCGTTCTTCTCCTCACCTCCTCATTTCTCACTCTATCTAGCCTAGTAACCCTCATCATACTTCTCAGACACCTCATCTCAAACACATTCAAACTCCTTCTCTCTTCCTCTCTTATGTTCCATGTTTCTGCCCCATACAGTGGTGTTGGCACAATCACTCCTTCATACAGTCTCCTCTTAGCATCCATTCCCAAATGTCTATTCCTCATTACACTCTTGAATCCACCAAGGCATTTACTCGCTTCTCTCAATCTACATTCTACCTCCACCTTCACTCCACCTTTTCCTGCCACATTTGCACCCAAGTATCTAAAACTATCCACTTCCTCCAGTCGCTCTCCCTAAATGCTCACAAACAGTCTACTGCCACTTTCACCCCTTGTACATCTCATCACCTTACTTTTACCCACATCTTTAGCTTTCTTCTATCACATACTCTCCCAAACTCTGTCACCAACTTCCTCAATCCCTCCTCCGATCCTGCCACAAGCGCAGTGTCGTCAGCAAGCAACAGCTGGCTCACCTCCCACTTTTCTCCATTTTCTTTAACTATCTCCAATCCCTGACCCACTACCCTTGCATTTACCTCTCGCACTACCCCATCCATATATAAGTTGAACAGCCAGGGCGACATAACGCATCCTTGACGAAGTCCCACCTTTACCTCGAACCACTCACTCTCTCCATTTCTAATCCTGACACAAGCTCTACTATCATAAAAACTCTTGACAGCTCCTAGAAGCTTTCCTCCTATCCCATATATCTGCATAACCTCCCACAGTGCCTTTCTGTCTACCCTATCGTAAGCGTTTTCCAGATCCATAAAAGCCCCAAAAACATCCTTCCCCTTTCCTATAGCTTTCTCACATATTTGTCTTACCACAAAGATCTGATCTACACAACCTCTACCCGTCCTAAATCCACACTGTTCCTCACCAATTACTCCCTCTGTTCCTCTCCTAATCCTCTCAATCAAGATCCTCCCATAAGCCTTCCCAACTATACTTAACAAGCTAATCCCTCTGAAACTACTACATTCACACTTTTCCCCTTTTCCCTTGTAAAGTGGAACTATACAGGCACTCCTCCAGTCCTCTGGCACTCTACCCTCTCTCCAGCAAACATTAAATAACCTCACCAGCCAGTCCACTATCACTGTACCTCCTTTTTTTAGACATTCTGCATGGCATCCATCCAGACCAGATGCCTTACCTGCTTTCATCATCTTAACTTCACTTCATCTTTCCTTATTTCTCCTCCATTTTCCTCACTCATCATTCTCATTTTCTTAGCACTTTCCCTCCCTATCCTCCTTCACATTTAGCAACTCCCTAAAATATTCTGCCCATCTTCCCCTCACTGCCTTCTCTTCCATTATCATCTCTCCATCTGCACCTTTTACCTTTTCCTCTTTACTTGATTCGCCTCCTCTTCCTCTCTTAATTTCTTTCCAAAACATCTTTTTATTGCTTTCAAAATTTTCTGTCATACTCTTACCCCACTTCACATCTGCTCTCCTCTTTGCCTCCTTTACCTTTTGATTTACTTCTCTTTTCTTTTCTTTGTACCTCTCATATGACTCCCTCGTCCTATTTTGTAACCAATCTGTGAAAGCTCGCTTCTTCTCTTCTACAACCTTCTTTGTTTCCTCATCCCACCATTCACTACCCTTCCTTCTATTTCCTCCTGTCCTTCTTGTTCCACACACCATCTTTGCACACTTTGTGACTCCCTCCTTGAACCATCCCCATTCCTCCTCCACACCGAGCTCTACTCTATCCTTCACACCCTCCCACTCCTTCAGCTTCTTGTACTCCTTCTCCTTTTCCTTTTCATTTAAAGAGTTCACTCTAAGCACCTCCCTACCTTTTGTCCCTTTCCTCTTTCTCCATCTATCCTCCACTCTCAACTTACCTTCCACCAAAAAATGATCTGATATTCCCCCACGCTCTCCCTCTAGCACATGTACATCCTTAACCCCTTCCATACGGTGCCGCACACATAGGCGTCATGAGGAGCAAGTGGATTCGCGACGCTGCCATATCGGCGTCTTGATTATATTTATTGTAGTCGACCTGTGTTTTTACATTCTCCCAAATGTGCCCTGAATCCCATTCTCTGTGGTTTTCAAAATTCGCGGGTGAAAGAGAGAACGATCGATATAAGCGGTGACTATATTTTATGATGCGAGTATTATTACGACACGTCGTACGGCTGGCATTGGCTGCTGCCCGCGAGATTTAAGTCCCGTAGTGAAGTGGTTAACTCTTCCTATTATAGTCCTATTTACCACTACTTAATCCATCAACGCTCTATCTACCACCCTTCCATCCACCACCCTCTCCCATGTGTACTTATGCTTGACTTTCTTCCGAAACACTATTGGCTGTCATCAACTCTCTTTCTAGACACATTTCCACCATCAACTCTCCACTACGATTCTTTCCTGGAACTCCACATTTCCCAACCACTCCATCAATTGAACCATTTCCTACCCTAGCATTAAGGTCTCCTAGTAGTATTACGTTGACATTTCTCCCTAAATCCTCTATGCACTCATTTAAATCTATCCAAAAGGCCTCCCTTTCTTCTACACTCTTCTCACTGCCAGGCCCATATGCACTTACAAAGACCCACATCTCCTTTCCCAGTTTCACCTTCATCTACATTATCCTTGAGGAAACCTCCTTCCACTCCACTACACGTTTACCTATCTCTTCACTTACTAGAATAGCCACCCCTTCCCTCCCTCGCCCTCTCTTCACTCCTGATAACCTCCCACTTACACTTCCAAACTTACTCACCCTTCCCTTTCAACTTAGTTTCACTCAAAGCCAACACATCCATCTTTCTTCTCACAAACATACTACCTATCTCTTCCCTTTTACTCTCATCTGTACCACATCCACACACATTAAAAGACCCAAACCTTATCGTGCTGGTCCGAAAACTCCCAGACCCTCTTATGCCTTTACTTTTTCATTTAGGAATGTTCCCTGTGGGGCTACAAGGAGAAGGATGCCTAGTCCCACTCCCCGTCCCTTTTTTCTCGGCTCTTACGATCCAAGTGGAAATACTTGGTGGCAGTATTCTTTTCCCCCACCACAGGGAATTACATATATATATATATATATATATATATATATATATATATATATATACATATATATATGAATATCTGGGGAGCAGATCCTCTTGTATACATGCATTGTTAAAATCAACAGCGTTAGTGAGGTTGTTGATCTTCTTGTGAGTATTCTCCAGTTTTCTAACCAATATTCTGCCATTTAGAGGGTGGGCATATACCAAGTTGCCAAAATGATTCATTTATTTCAACGTTTCGTCTAACAAAGAGACATCTTCAGGAAATTCTGTAACATAGATAATAATGACGTACTGAAATATAGAAAACAACATGTAAATCTAACCAATTATACAAATATAGAAGCAAATATCAATAAATGCGCAAATTCACACAAAATAAACACTATACATGGGCTGATGGGGACCGTTACTTACAATAGTTAAAAGGTCCGATGAAATGACGAAGAAAACCCTTCGCTCGGTGACATATATACGCACCTAGCCGGCTTGGGTGGTGGTGGAGGGCGGGAGAGGGGGCGGGGGTGGTATCTCATTAATACGAGAAGAAGAGGGTTGGGGGGTTAGGGGGTTGCGGGGTCGGTTGGGGGGAGGATGGAAGGAGTGGGTAGGAGGAGGTGGAGGGGGGGGTTTCGGAGAGAGGTCATGCTCGGTAGTAGCTTGTTGCTGCTAAACAAAGGGATGACAGAAGTCATGTTGCATTGGATATTAATGATAGGACTACATTCTCTGATAAACATAGCTTCTAGAAGCTTAAGTTTATGTACATCCCTATTGCTTGCTATAATCCTAGTGTTTGAAACTAGGTATTCACGGGTGGCTGTTAGGTTATGGTATTTCTTTAAGTGATGTTTTATAGCCCCATTTTGTAAATGCATAGTAATTCTCCTACTGAGACTACATCTAGTAAAACCAATATATGCTGTATGACGGGCTACACAGTTCCCGGTGCTACAGGTGAATTCATAAACACAATTAGTTTTAGACAGTCTCAGTATTACTTATTATAACTAATAACTTAAATAGTAATACTGAGACTATGTCTAAAACTAATTGTGTTTATGAATTCACCTGTAGCACCGGGAACTGTGTAGCCCGTCATACAGCATATATTATAACTAATAACTTAAATAGTAATACTGAGACTATGTCTAAAACTAATTGTGTTTATGAATTCACCTGTAGCACCGGGAACTGTGTAGCCCGTCATACAGCATATATTGGTTTTACTAGATGTAGTCTCAGTAGGAGAATTACTATGCATTTACAAAATGGGGCTATAAAACATCACTTCTCGTATTAATGAGATACCACCCCCGCCCCCTCTCCCGCCCTCCACCACCACCCAAGACGGCTAGGTGCGTATATATGTCACCGAGCGAAGGGTTTTCTTCGTCATTTCATCGGACCTTTTAACTATTGTAAGTAACGGTCCCCATCAGCCCATGTATAGTGTTTATTTTGTGTGAATTTGCGCATTTATTGATATTTGCTTCTATATTTGTATAATTGGTTAGATTTACATGTTGTTTTCTATATTTCTGTACGTCATTATTATCTATGTTACAGAATTTCCTGAAGATGTCTCTTTGTTAGACGAAACGTTGAAATAAATGAATCATTTTGGCAACTTGGTATATGCCCACCCTCTAAATGGCAGAATATTGGTTAGAAAACTGGAGAATACTCACAAGAAGATCAACAACCTCACTAACGCTGTCGATTTTAACAATGCATGCACATATATATATATATATGTATGTTTATATGTGTGTGTGTATATATATATATATATATATATATATATATATATACACTCATGGCCACATGTATATGCCACATAGGCAATTACCTGAGATGTGTAATTACCATAATTAGTTGGATTAGGTTGGGTCAAGCAGGGTTCCACTGTCACAGGCAAGTGTGCCTATCATGTCAGTCTCTTAGGCTTAATTACTTTAGTAATGTTTTCCTAAATGAGAATGACATGACACTGTTTAAGGTTCTTTATCAAATCAAAGGGAGGAGGAAAATCATGAATATTTAACAGGAGACTTTAGTCAGCCGGGACGAAGATATGGACATCTCATAGATCAGGAGAGTCCAGGGTACTTTAGTCACCCGGGACAAAGACACGGATGTCCTATGGATCAAGAGAGTCCAGGAGACTTTAGCTGGCAGGGACGAAGATATGGGCATCTTATGGATCAGGAGAGTCCAGGAGACTCAAGTCAGCTGGGATGAAGACACAGATGTCATTTGGATCAGGGGAGTCCAGGAGACTCAAGTCAGCCAGGATGACACAGACATCTTATGGATCAGGAGAGTCCAAGAGACTCTAGTCAGCTGGGACAAAGACATGGACATCTTATGGATCAGGAGAGTCAAGGAGACTAGTTGGCCAGGACAAAGACATAGATGTCTTGTAGGTTGACAATGGGATGACACCAAGGACAGTGTCCACTTGTCCCTCTCTCGTGGGTTCTAGGTTCTCTTCTCTCTCTGCTTATCCTTTGGTGCTTGTTTATATAGTAGTGACCATGTGACATCACAAAAGGAATATATTAGGGATGTTATGTGATTTTGTCTGAAGCATATTCCTACTCCTACACCACTTGGTGAATCACACCTGCGGTCCCATGAGACATGTAAAACATACCTGTCTATATTTGGTACATCTGTACATACAACATAAGAACATAAGAAATAAAGGAGACTGCAAAAGACCATAAGGCCTACACTAGGCAGCTCCGTATCCATCACCACCTGTCGTCCCCATCCATAAAGTTGTCTAATCGTTTTTTAAAACAACTGATAGTTTCAGCGCTTACTACGTGGTTACTAAGTTTATTCCATTCATCGACCACCCTATTTGTAAACCAATTCTTGCCTATTTCCTTCTTAAACTCTGGAGATTAAGTACAGGTACTCCTCGTTTAACGACCTACTCGGTTAACGACAACTCGGAGTAACGACGGGCTTTATGACGTCATTTAATGTAAATCTCCCGAAGTTACGACGTCGTGTACGATAATTAAGTCGGCTGAGGCAAATTTGTATGATGTTATAAATGAACTTGTACGGTGGATATTAGCTGTGAGGTAAAGTGTTCTGAAGCTTAGGTCTACATTACCATCCTGCAAGCTGGAAAAACTACCTGGGGTACAGTGTATACCGGTAGTGGTAAATTTTTAGTTTCGACCATGGGCGCAATATAACAATAGAAAATTAATTATTAATTTTGTAAATTATAATGTATCAACGTAATATGCAATTTTGTGAGCGGAAATGAAAAAAAAATGCTAAAACAGATTTCGTAAGTAACGAAGTCATGTTGGACGAATGGTATACCATTTTTGTTATGATAGATGCCGATGTCGAAGAAATGAAAGGATGATAAATTAATTCGTCTAACCTAAACTAAACTAACCTAACCTGTGTTTAATAAATCATTACCTGCAAATTAAATGTCATCCGGCTCGTCGTCGTGAGAGACATTGGCAGACAACAAGATGGCGTCCCGAGCCTATGCTACCGACTTCGTTCATTAGCATATTTTCTTGTAGCAAGGTATTTTTTACTTTCATTTCCACCCACAAAATTGCATATTACGTTGATACATTTTAATTTACAAAATTAATAATTAATTTTCTATTGCTATATTGCGCCCATGGTCGAAACTAAAAAAATACCCCGGTATTCAATATGGAATGTCAGCATACGCGGATTTGGTCATATACGGTATTTTTAAGGAACCTAACCACCGTAAATAAGCAGTAAATAAAGCTTTAATGTACTGTATAAAAGAGGGAAAATACACAAAAATATACATGTATTGCTGGACATTGTACATACAGTACATGTACGTATATGTATACACTTTTGCTTAACGACCAATTCGGTTAACGATGGCGCGGTGGTCCCAATTGTCGTCGTTAAACGAGGAGTACCTGTATATCACATTACATAAAACTTTTAATCATATTGAAGGTTATTGTATAATACATATGTAAATGTATACATTTCCCACACTACAACTAGGTAAATACATTCTCAGCCTAGCTAGCACATCAGGTTGCAGCCATGTAGGTGACACAATGAGCACTCCATTCTGAAACAATGTGGCCAATCCTACCATGTGGCTGTTGGTACATGGTCTGTACAGTACATACCATTCTTTTAGTGAGAAAAGGGAAGAGGAAAAGGAGGCATTTTGGATCTATTTGAATGTGTGTGTAGAACCCACCATTTTCCTTCTGAACCCACAGCCAGATTATAAATCTGACCGTGGATTCAGAAGGAAAAAAGTGTGTGTAGAACTTTAGGAGGAATGTAAATGTGTTGAAGGATCTCAATGCTAGAGTAAGAGATGAGCCAATAGATGGAGTAGTAGGGAGATACAGGTAAAAACTATCGTGGAGAAAAGATGTCAGAGATGTGTTTAGAAAAGGAGTTGATGATAGCAAACACAGTGTTTAAGAAGCAAGCATATGTGGGAAAGGATGGTGGGAGGGAAAGGATGGTGGGAGGGAAGGGTGGTCAAGAGGGCATTAATGGACCATGTAGTGGGAGGATTGGAAGAGTTCTGGATATTAATGTATTCAGGGGAGAGAGTAGAGATTGTCTGGTAGAAGGGAAATGGAGAGTAGAGGTCAAGTGGAGGAGGAAAAAGAAGAGAAGCAAAAACATGCTGAGTGGGAACAAGTTGGATGGAAAGGAAAGAGAGAAATAATACCAGGGTAAACAGAGGATTATGTAGGAAGAGTATGCCAACAGGAGACCTGGTCCATAATTAGGTTGGATGCGGGGGGAGGAAATGATAAGTAGATAAATTAATAAGATAAATAATGATAAATAATAAACAAACAGAAAAATAAGAATAATTTATAATAGATAATACATAAATAAAAAAAACATAGATAATAACTAAGAGAAGTATAGTAGATAGTGAAGGAAAAAGGTGAAACAGAAATATAGGAAGAATGGGTATGCTTCAAGAATGAAGTGAATAAGTACACCAAGATGACAAATAGAATGTAAAGGATGGGAGGGAATAGGAGGGACAGCAAATTGTGGGATGAAGAGAGAAAGAGAGTGGTTGAAGCAAGTTTCCTCCTCCCTCTCCCTATTCACCCCCTCTCTCCCCCTTCCTTTCCTCTCTCTCTCTCTCTCTCTCTCTTTCTCTCTCTCTCTCTCTCTCTCTCTCTCTCTCTCTCTCTCTCTCTCTCTCTTATCTCTCTCTCTTTTTTATATGTGTATGTTAGAACCATTCACAGGTGTAAATCATAATTTCAGTGTTTCATGATATATATCATATACATTGCCTCATGTATAAATTTCTTTAAAACCTTTCCAGATATCTGATATTCTTTGATGACGGATATGCGCAGTATGTGTATCATCATGATGTGCGGGTTGTAGTTCAGTCGTCTGAATGCGTCTGGGAAGATGTAGCCTCAGAGTCAAGAGAGTTTATAAGAGAATATCTACAAATGTATCCAGAGCGTCCTATGGTTCGACTGCAGAGACATAACTACATTAAGACTGAGTGGAGTGGTAAGTTGTGAAAGTTGGTTGATACTGTTAGTGGCAGTTTTTATTTCTGTGTCCTTACCCCCACCCTCCCTCCCTTCTTCCCCCACTCCTTTCTTTCCCACTTTCCTATTTCTTTCCATCATCCCTCTTTCATCCCTCATTCTCTCACCCACTCACTCTTTTTTTGTCATTCTATCTGTTCCTATTAAGCCCACAGGTTATTGTAAGTGAATATTACTAGCTCTCAGTAGGATTAGATCTCATTGTTGCTCTTGCCAGGAAATTGGTGGAACTTGAGTCAGTTGTGATGTTCAACTGGGAATGTTATTACATTTGGGGACATTCAGCTCTATAGAAATAGGAGAATGTAGCATGTACAAAATTAATCAAGTCTTCTTGTCTTTTAATTAATTGACCAAATAGATAATACAGTCAAATCTTGGTTCTCGAATGTCTCTGAATCGGTTTCAGAGAATATGTTTTTGAAAAAAAAATTCAAGCTGGAAATACCTCTGTTTTCAAACAAAATTTCTGTTCTTGAACAACGCTGACATGTGGCCGCTGCTGAAACATAAACAGTCCTCTGTTGACTGCTTAGCTGAATAGTTGCACTGTACTTTTGTTATCAGTTTTATTGCATTCAGCATTTGATGATATGCCAAGTTCTTTAATCAAAGAAATTTGTGCTAAATGGAGTGATGTACAAAATTTTGTAGAAAAATACCACCCAGACACCGTGGTAGCACATAGAGCAGTAAATCTTTTGAGTGACAATGTCATGTCACATTTCAGAAAAAATTTACAGCACAGGCTAATACAACAAACATTGGAAAGGTTTTTAGTGAAAAAAAAGGAAAGAAACCCAAGAGAAAGATTTACCTGAACCAAAGAGAAGAAACACCCAAACAAGAATCACCATAAGTTTTTATGGAAGGGGATTCCCCTTCCAAGCAATAACTCACCCCTTTCCCTTCTTCATCTCCATCCACCTATGCCATCACATTGTAGCCAAAAGGGTACAGTACATACATTACATAATAACTGTACAGTGTTGCTTTGTCATTAAATTTACTTCTGTTATGTTTTTCATTTGATTTACACTTTTATGTTTTATTTATTATATGATATATAAAGTGTAATTAGGTAAATAAGCATTCATCTGGTGCTTGGGAATGAATCTCTTTTACATTATTTGTAATGGGAAAATATGATTTGGTTTTCGAACAATTCAGTTTTAGAACAGATTTTTGGAATGAATTGTGTTCAAAAACTGAGGTTTGACTATACTTTCGTTTGAGGATATACAGTACTCAAACACTTTAATTTCAAATGAGAATTCATTGAAATGGAGCTGTTCAGTGATAACAGTACAAAATGGTCCCATCAACAAGAGCATATATCAAGTGCCAGGGAAGGTTTGCCATGTCTTTCTATTTGTTCTTGGAAGTATGTCACCTGTGCATAGCTGAAAAGGCTGTGGAGAATCTTCGTCCAGAAAACACTGAATTGAAAAGCAAGATGGAAATCCTTGAAGAATTTATAACTTCTCTCATAGGTGCCAATGCTTCTCTACCACGTGCTGCAGTTTCAACATCTGCACCCCAAACCTATGCTGCAGCAGTGGCCCCTGCTCCAACACCTCTTTCATCTTTGACAAAGGTCACTCATACCACCCTCCAAATGGGACAGGATCAAGTCGGTACCTTAACCACTTCGGTACGGGACTTAAATCTCGCGGGCAGCAGCCAATGCCAGCCGTATGACGTGTCGTAATAATACTCGCATCATAAAATATAGTCACCGCTTATATCGATCGTTCTCTCTTTCACCAGCCAATTTTGAAAACCACAGAGAATGGGATTCAGGGCGCATTTGGGAGAATGTAAAAACACAGGGGCGACTACAATAAATATAATCAAGACGCCGATATGGCAGCATCGCGAATCCACTTGCTCCTCATGACGCCTACGTGTGCGGCACCGTATGGAAGGGGTTAAGCAATGAATTCATCACAGTTAAAGATAATGCCCAAGCAAAAGCCTGTCAAGCCTGTCATGATGCAAAACTTTTATGGTCCCTTGCTGCCATGGACAATAAACCAGAAGATAGTGTTATTACAGGAGATTCATGAATATGACATCAGTCAGAGGAATTCTGTGGAAGAGCTCCAAAAAGAAGGAAAATATATTGTTTTCCCAGCGCCAAAATTGATACATCATGAATGCTATCAAATTATTCAGTGATGATGAAAAGATTGATGACTTATTGAACATCATGAACACGAACTCGGAAGAATTGATAAATAAATATAAACATATGATTGATGAGCTAAAAGGAAAGCATAGAAGAATCATGGTATACAGCATTCTCCCTCACATTGGTGCTGAGGGGCAGTTTTAAAACAGGGCTTTCACCACAAATAACTGCTTAAGTCTTTGTACATATACCATACACATATATATACTAATGGCTATTTCCTCTGTACAGAGGAAGTAACCAAAAAACATACATACATATACCAAGGCTTTTTTCCCCCTTACAAGGGAGGTAGCCAAAAAGGGAAAGGCATAAAATCATTTCCACCCATTCCATCCCTGAATACACTCCACACCCCTCCACCCTCCCTCTTATCTGAGCACCTCCTGGATGACGGGTCATCCCACTCCCATCCATTTCATCCCAACATGCTCCACTCACACTCACCCCACCTCCCTCCCTCCCTCTTATCTTGGCTCCTCTTGGATAACGTGTCATCCCTGCATCTTGCCAGCTGCCCTGAGTGAATCGGAACAACTACTTAGAGTTGTGTGACTACCTTCATGACACGTTTGAAAGTGCAAGGCTGATTTTTTATGCAGGATGGTGCCCCCTGTCACACAGCTAAAAATGTAACAAAGTGGTTGAAAAATTGTGAAGTAAAGTACTTTGAAGACTGGCCAGGCAACTCTCCAGACCTCAACCTATTGAGAATCTCTGAAGTTTGATGAAAAAATGTCTGGAGAGGTATGACACCTAATGACTCCTGAAGTTAGAGACAACACTGTGGACGATCTGGGCAGAGTTCTCAGTGGAAAAGCTTAACAATCTCGCTGAAAGTGTCCCTAGAAGACTGACGGAAGTCATAAAATGGAAGGGAAATGTCACCAAGCATTAACCACTTCAGTACGGGACTTAAATCTCGCGAGCAGCAGCCAATGCCAGCCGTATGACGTGTCGTAATAATACTCGCATCATAAAATATAGTCACGGCTTATATCGATCGTTCTCTCTTTCACCCGCGAATTTTGAAAACCACAGAGAATGGGATTCAGGGCACATTTGGGAGAATGTAAAAACACAGGGGCGACTACAATAAATATAATCAAGACGCCGATATGGCAGCGTCGCGAATCCACTTGCTCCTCATGACGCCTACGTGTGCGGCACCGTATGGAAGGGGTTAAAGAAGGAGTAAATGTTCAACAATAAATTTTGTTGTACCATTTTTCTGATAGCAATACAATTTTTTCCTTGATTGTTTTTGGGAAGGGTGCGTCAATACTTATGGCAGCTATTGTGTGTGTGGTGGGGGAAAAGAATAATGCCACCAAGTTTTTCCACTTGGATCGTAAGAGGTGAGAAGAAAGGGACGGGGATTGGGACTAGGCATCCTTCTCCTTGTAGCCCCACAGGGGACATTCCTAAAAAAAGTAAAGGCATAAGAGGGTCTAGGAGTTTTCCGACCAGCACCCTAAGGTTTGGGTCTTTTAATGTGCGTGGATGTGGTACAGATAAGAGTAAAAGGGAAAAGATAGTATGTTTGTGAGAAGAAAGATGGATGTGTTGGCTTTGAGTGAAACTAAACTGAAAGGTAAGGGTGAGTATAAGTGGGAGGTTATCAGGAGTGAAGAGAGGGCAAGGGAGGGAAGGGGTGGCTATACTAGTAAGTGAAGAGGTAGGTAAACGTGTAGTGGAGTGGAAAGAGGTTTCCTCAAGGATAATGTGGATGAAGGTGAAACTGGGAAAGGAGATGTGGGTTTTTGTAAGTGCATATGGGCCTGGCAGTGAGAAGAGTGTAGAAGAAAGGGAGGCTTTTTGGATAGATTTAGATGAGTGCATAGGGGATTTAGGGAGAAATGTCAATGTAATAGTACTGGAAAACCTTAATGCTAGGGTAGGAAATGATCCAATTGATGGAGTGGTTGGGAAATGTGGAGTTCCAGGAAAGAATCACAGTGGAGAGTTGATGGTGGAAATGTGTCTAGAGAGTTGATGATAGCAAATACAGTGTTTTGGAAGTCAAGCATAAGTACACATGGGAGAGGGTGGTGGATGGAAGGGTGGTAGATATACATGTGCTAAGGGGAGAGGGTGGGGGAATATCAGATCATTTTCTGGTGGAAGGTAAGTTGAGAGTGGAGGATAGATGGAGAAAGAAGAAAGGGACAAAAGTTAGGGAGGTGCTTAGAGTGAACTCTTTAAATGAAAAGGAAAAGGAGAAGGAGTACAAAAAGAAGCTGAAAGAGGAGTGGGAGGGAATGAAGGATAGAGCAGAGCTAGGAGTGGAGGAGGAATGGGGATGGTTCAAGGAGGGAGTCACAAAGTGTGCAAAGATGGTGTGTGGAACAAGAAGGACAGGAGGAAATAGAAGGAAGGGTAGTGAATGGTGGGATGAGGAAACAAAGAAGGTTGTAGAAGAGAAGAAGCGAGCTTTCACAGATTGGTTACAAAATAGGACGAGGGAGTCATATGAGAGGTACAAAGAAAAGAAAAGAGAAGTAAAGCAAAAGGTAAAGGAGGCAAAGAGGAGAGCAGATGTGAAGTGGGGTAAGAGTATGACAGAAAGTTTTGAAAGTAATAAAAAGATGTTTTGGAAAGAAATTAAGAGAGGAAGAGGAGGCGAATCAAGTAGAGAGGAAAAGGTAAAAGGTGCAGATGGAGAGATGATAATGGAAGAGAAGGCAGTAAGGGGAAGATGGGCAGAATATTTTAGGGAGTTACTAAATGTGAAGTTAGATGTGGAGTGAATATGAGGGGGCGTCCTAGGATGAGATGGATGGATGTGGTGAAAGGGGCTTTACAAAAGAGAGGAAGGACGGGAGAGGACAGAAGATAGGGGTGAATGGAGAAGGGTTGTGTATAGATGAGGCTGTGATGCATGAGGGGGAGTGGGTGGGGGATGGGGGGTGAGGAAGTATGTATGAGAATTTTTTTTTACGCAGCCCGAAGGGATTTCTCCCCTTCTCCTTTCCTGCATGAGGGGACGGAGAGGAGGGTCGCCGATTTTATGAAGCGGCCTTGCTGTGGATGTGCTGTGTCTTGCAACACTGCTTCTGACCCAGGGCAGTGGACTGGATGCAGGGATAACCCGTCATCCAGGAGGTGCCAAGATAGGAGGGAGGGAGGAGGATGGAGGGGAGTGGAATATATGGGAAATAAAATGGGTGGGAGTATTTTCTATGCCTTTTTCTTTTTGGCTACCCCCCCATGTAACGGGGAAAAAGCCTTTGGTATATGTATGTATGTATGCTAAATGTGAAGGAGGATAGGGAGGGAAAGATAGCTGCAGTTGGAAATGCTAAGAAAATGACTGTGATGAGTGAGGAAAATGGAGAAATAAGGAAGGATGAAGTGAAGGCAGTTTTTAAGATGATGAAAGCAGGTAAGGCATCTGGTCTGGATGGATGCCATGCAGAATGTCTAAAAAAAAAAAGGAGGTATAGTGATGGTGGACTGGCTGGTGAGGTTATTTAATGTTTGCTGGAGAGAGGGTAGAGTGCCGGAGGACTGCCTGTATAGTTCCACTTTACAAGGGAAAAGGGGACAAGTGTGAATGTAGTAGTTTCAGAGGGATTAGCTTGTTAAGTGTAGTTGGGAAGGCTTATGGGAGGATCTTGATTGAGAGGATTAGGAGAGGAAGAGAGGGAGTAATTGGTGAGGAACAGTGTGGATTTAGGACGGGTAGTGTTTGTGTAAATCAGATTTTTGTGGTAAGACAGATATGTGAGAAAGCTATAGGAAATGGGAAGGATGATTTTTGGGCTTTTATGGATCTGGAAAAGGCTTATGACAGGGTAGACAGAAAGGCACTGTGGGAGGTTTTGCGGATTTACGGGATCGGAGGAAAGCTTTTAGGAGCTGTCAAGAGTTTTATGAGGGGAGTAGAGCTTGTGTCAGGATTAGAAATGGAGAGAGTGAATGGTTCAAGGTAAAGGTGGGACTTCGTCAAGGATGCGTTATGTCGCCCTGGCTGTTCAACTTTTACATGGATGGGGTAGTGTGAGAGGTAAATGCAATGGTAGTGGGTCAGGGATTGGAGATGGTTAACCTCTTCACTCTGGGGCACATCACATGTCTGGCAGCATTAGCTGCCCGACGTGCGATGTTGCGTCATAATAATCGCATTATAAAAAATAAAGTCAGTGCTCAATCGTTCGTTCTCTTTCACTAGTGAATTTTGATAACCATAGAAAATATGATGAAGCCAGTTTAAAGAGAATGGAGATTACATAGGTACGACTACAATAGATATAATCAAGATGCCGACATCGGCATCATCGCGTACCCACTTGCTCCTCATGCCGCCTACAAAGGCGTCACCGTATGGAAGTGGT
The DNA here is from genome assembly GCF_046742065.1 of Oratosquilla oratoria. Classification (NCBI taxonomy): domain Eukaryota; kingdom Metazoa; phylum Arthropoda; class Malacostraca; order Stomatopoda; family Squillidae; genus Oratosquilla; species Oratosquilla oratoria. Next base: position 48,064,320 of record NC_134799.1, read on the forward strand.
TAAAGAAGATGGAGAAAAGTGGGAGGTGAGCCAGCTGTTGTGTGCGGACGACACTGCGCTTGTGGCAGGATCAGAGGAGGGATTGAGGAAGTTGGTGACAGATTTTGGGAGAGTGTATGATAGAAGAAAGCTGAGAGTGTATGATAGAAGAAAGCTGAAGATAAATGTGGGTAAAAGTAAGGTGGTGAGATGTACAAGGGGTGAAAGTGGCAGTAGACTGGAAGTGAGCATTTAGGGAGATATTTGGAGGAAGTGGATAGTTTTAGATACTTGGGTGCAAATGTGGCAGGAAAAGGTGGAGTGAAGGTGGAGGTAGAATGTAGATTGAGAGAAGCGAGTAAATGCCTTGGTGGATTAAAAAGTGTAATGAGGAATAGACATTTGGGAATGGATGCTAAGAGGAGACTGTATGAAGGAGTGATTGTGCCAACAGCACTGTATGGAACAGAAACATGGAACATAAGAGAGGAAGAGAGAAGGAGTTTGAATGTGTTTGAGATGAGGTGTCTGAGAAGTATGATGGGGGTTACTAGGCTAGATAGAGTGAGAAATGAGGAGGTGAGGAGGAGAATGGGGGTGGAAAGGGAGTTGGGAGATTGGGTTGATGAAAGAATATTAAGATGGTTTGGACACATTGAAAGAATGAGTGAAGAAAGACTAGTGAAAGAGATATGGAAGGCAGATGTGGAGGGAGTGAACATGAGGGGATGTCCTAGGATGAGGTGGATGGATGGGGTGAAGGGGGCTTTGGGGAAGAGGGGAATGTCTGTTGAGGAAGGACGGGAGAGGACAGAAGACAGGGGTGAATAGAGAATGGTTGTATATGGATGATGTGATGCATGAGGTGGAATGGGCAAGGGGATGGGGGGTGAGGTAGTGTGTGTGAGCAAAATTTGATGCAGTCCAAAGGGATTTCTCCCAGTCTTCTATTATGCATGGGGGGACAGAGAGGGGGGTCGCCAATTTGATGAAGCAGCCTTGCTGTGGATGTGCTGTGTCTTGCGACTCTGCTTCTGACCCAGGGCAGTGGACAAGGTGCAGGGATGACCCGTCATCCAGGAGGTGCTAAGATGAGAGGGAGGGTGGAGTGTATTCAGGGATGAAATGGGTGGGAATGATTTTATGCCTTTTCCTTTTTGGCTACCTCCCTTGTAAGGGGGAAAAAGCCTTGGTATATGTATGTATGTACAGTAGAAGCCCGATTTAACGAAGTAATTCAGCCAAGGATCAGTCCGCTAAATTGAATTTTCCGTTAAATTGAGCGAGTGAGCGTTGGTGTAACAGTGTTGCCAGAGCGGATTATAGAAATGATACGTACCTAAAAATTCCCTAGTGTACACACACACACACACACATACAGTATATATATTATTGTAAGTGAATTATAGGCAGCACAATCGTGAATTGCAAACGAACAGCAATGTGCAGTAATTTGTTGCAACATGTATGTATTTACCTAGTTGTATTTTACGGGAAGGGGAGCTATGCTCGTGGTGTCCCGTCTTCATACCTCATTTTATCTAAACTATTTTTAAATTCAAGTATTGTTTTTGCACACACCACTTTCTCATCTAACTTGTTCCAATTGTCTATTACTCTGTGAGGAAAGCTGTTCTTTTTCAGATCTCTTCTATAGCTGTCTTTCTTGCTTTTCTTTCCGTGCCTTCTTGTATTTCTATCATCCCATTTTATCAGATTTTCTCTATCAATAATTTCTATGCCTTTTATGATTCTGTAAATAGTTATCAAATCTCCTCTCTTCTTTGCTCTAATGTCTGTAGTTCAAGTTTTGCTAGTCTCTCTTCATATGATAGTTTTGAGAGTGTTGGTGCCAATTTTGTAATTGCTCTTTGTATTCTTTCAAGTTTTTTTATACATTTTTTTGTACTTGGTGACCACATCGTTGCTGCATATTCCAATCTTGGTCTTATCAGAGTGATTAGAATTTTCTTCACCATTTCGTCATCCAAGTATGTAAATGCCACTTTGATTGTTCTTATTAAATTATAAGTTTCTCCAGAAATCTTATTTATATGTTTCTCAGATGACATATTATTCATAACAATGACTCCCAGGTCCTTTTCATTTTCTACTTTTTTTATTCCTTCTTCTCCCAATTTATATGCTCCTGTTATTCTGTTTTTGCTTTTTCCGAATTCCATTATACTACACTTTTTAGTGTTGAATTCCATCTCCCACTTCCTACTCCATTCCCATACTTTATTTAGATCACTGTAGTGACTCACAATCTTCTTCCGTGTTCACTTTTTTTAATAGTTTTGCATCATCTGCAAAGAAGCTCGTATAACTTTCAATTTCTTCATCCATATCATTAATATATATAGTAAACATTATTGGGGCCAGAACTGTTCCTTGTAGAACACCGCTTATTACTTCATCCCATTTTGAGTGTTTGTCTCTTATCACTACTCTCATTTTTCTTTTTTTGCAAAAAGTCTTCCATCCATTTAACCCCTTCCATACGGTGCAGCACACGTAGGCGTCATGGGGAGCGAGTGTATTCGCGAGGCTGCCATATCGGCGTCTTGATTATATTTATTGTAGTCGCCCCTCCATAATGACATTCTTTCTAATTCTTTTGTAATTGCATTTTCTATGGTTATCAAAATTCACGGGTGAAGAGAGAACGATCGATATAAGCGGTGACTATATTTTATGATGCGAGTATTATTACGACACGTCGTACGGCTGGCATTGGCTGCTGCCACCGAGATCTAAGTCCATGACGCCTACGTGTGCGGCACCGTATGGAAGGGGTTAAGCAGTTTGCCCTGTACTCCTCCTTCGGTTTCTAATTTCTTAAGCAACTTCTTATGTGGTACTTTGTCAAAAGCTTTTTTTAGGTCTAGAAATGCACAATCAGCCCATCCATCTCTTTCTTGTATTATATCTATTAGCCTTGAATAGAAACATATTAAATTAGTGATGCATGATCGTCCTTGTCTGAATCCAAATTGCCTTGGATTTAGCACGCTGTTTTTTTTCTAAACATTTTACCCATTTACTTTTGATAATTCTTTCACAAATCTTTGCTATTGTACTTGTTAGAGAGACGGGTCTATAGTTAGTAGGTTCTTCTTTATTTCCTCCTTTATATATAGGTACTATATTTGCTTTTTTCCAATCTTCTGGAACTTTTCCTTCTTTCAAGGAACTATATTATGCTATGTATTTTGTCTGCCAGTTCATTCCTGCATTCTTTCAAAATCCAGTTTGCTATTTCATCTGGTCCATGCAATTTTCTAACATCAAGATTACTCAAGTGTTTCATTATTTCATTATTTGTTACTTCTATTTCTTTCATAGGGGGGACTTTCTCCTTCCATTCGATCTCTTCCGGTTGTATATTCTCCCTTGTAAACACTGATTTAAAATGCCTGTTCATAATTTCCACCATTTCTATTTCCTCTGTGTATTCAACTCCTTGTCTTAATTTCTCCAAATCTTGTTTGTTTTTCAGTTTGTTGTTTACAAATCTGTAGAATAGTTTTGGTTGATCTTTACATTTTTCTATGACATCTTTTTCATATTTTCTCTTTTCCTCTCTGCACACTTTTACATATTCATTTCTATAACAAGTATATATTTTCCATTTTTCAGGTCTTTTGTATTTCTTCCATTTGCTCCAAGCTTTGTCTCTTCTGTCTTTTAACTCCCTACAACTTTTGTTGTACCAGCACTTTACATATTCTTTTTCTTGTTTTTGTCTTGGGACATACTTTTCCACTCCTTTTTTATAAATTTTTGTCAAAATATTCCATTTCTCTTCTAGTGTTGTATCTTCTCTGTGTATTCTTTCCCAGTTTTCATTTTGAAAGAATTCTCTTATTTTATCAAAATTTGTTTTTTCATACATCAATCTTCCTTTTCTATATTGTTCATTTCTTTTCATGTATTTTGTCTCATTTAGTTCTAGTTCTATCAATATGTGGTCACTTTTACTTATTGGTGCCCAGTATTCTATCTTTTCCACTATTTCAGGTTCTGATGTGATTATTAGGTCTAGTCTCGATGGTTCTTCTTCATTTCTATACCTAGTGTTCTCCTGAATCCAATGTGTCATTGTGTGGTCAATAATCATCTCAAGTAGAACATTTCCCTATGAGTCTTCTCCACCCTTTACGGTCATCTCTCCCCAGCAGATTTCTTTGCAATTAAAGTCGCCCATCATAACTATTCTTCCATCTTCCATTATCTTGTTTAATGTCTTCTAACATACTTTTATGTTCACTCTCTTCCCATGAGGCTGTTTTTGGGGGGACGTAGTTTATTACAAACTTTCTGCTCTTCTTATCTCTGTCTTCCACTTCGATCATAATCATCTATACTCTATTCTTTCCATATGTGACACTCTTCACGTTTATATCCTTCTTAGTCAGGAACATAACTCCACCCCATTGTTTTATCTCTCTGTTTCTAATCCAATAATTATATGCATTGTGTCCTATGTTTTTGGGTGGTAGTGGACCTTTTAATTTTGTCTCTACAATTCCCATTATGTCCGTTTCTTTTTCCTTCAGATACTTGTTCAGTTCATTCAGTCCTGTTATTAATCCATCTGTATTTGTGTAGGACACTCTTAACTTTCTGTTATTTCCATTGTATTCTCTGTTTCTTTTTTGTTTCTCTCTGTTATGGTCCATTTCCTCAATTTCATATTCACTACTCTCCAGTAGAATTCTTTTTCTGACTCCATTCTGGTCTCGTTTTTTTCTTTAGCTTCTTTCCTTTTCATTTTCTCTTCGTCTCTTTCCTCTTTATTCATTTCTCTTTTAATCCATACCTTTTTATATTGTTCACTTGCTACTAGCTTCCCTGTTTTTGCTAAGATATTCTCTGCTGTTGTTTGTGACCTGAATTTAATCTTAATTGGTCTGGTCTTATCTGTACTATATTTTCCAAGCCTAAACATCTCTTCACTTTGTTTCATTATTTCAGGTTCATCTTCCTGAACTAATTCTAGTAAGCTGCTTACTTTTTCTTTTTCCTCACTGATTCTTGAAGTTCGATCTAGGTTATGTTTCTCTTCCATTCCCAATATAATTATACATTTCTTTTTACCTGCTAAGTCTCTTACTATATTCTCCTTCTGTCTCATCACTTTGATAACTGAATCTTCAGTTTCTTTCATTTGCTGTTTAATTATGTCAGTAAATGCAACTTTACTGTTTTCCTGGATTTTTTTCCAACCCTGTGCTTCTTTTGCTATGGCCTCTTTATTGACCTCTTTATTGTCTTTATTATCTTTACTATTCCTCTTTAATTCTTCATTCTCCTCTTTTACTTCTTTTAACTGTCTTTTTAATTCTTCTATTTCATTAGTTAAATTTTTGTTTGCCTTCTCTAGTTCTTCCAACTTTTCAACTCTCTGCGCAATGTTGGTTACGTTACCGAACCTGTCTTCCCAATGTTCGATCATCTTATCAAGTTTCTCCTCTAGTCTTGTCAATCAGGGGAGGTTGGTATCCCCCCCACCCTCATTAAATGCCTGGAAATTATTATCCTCACCTTCCATTGTGCTGCTCTTATCCATATTTCTAATCTTTACAATTTTGTTAATCCCATCACCAGAATCATCGGTCCTTCATTTGTTTACAAGACGTCTGGCCTCTTGGACCAAGTCCTCCCCTTCCTCATTTCCTTCCATTTCCCTCAGTGATCCCTCCCCTTCTCCTTTTTCCTCACTTTCCCATGACACCACGAGTTATCCCCTTCCCTGTAAATACAATAGGTACTTCCTTTGCGTTGAGGTCCACGAAAATTTCACTTTTTCTTCAGAACTCTAATCCTCGCCGTCCATCCGACAAAAGTGTGTGTGTGTGTGGTGTAACAATGATATGAGCTGTCTGTGAATTTCATGGAATATTAGTCATAGCTTCGTGTTTAGTTCGATGTACATAATTCTAGCGATTTATAGGACTGGGCAGTTGGTTTTTGGATAGTGAGCATTATTGTTGTGTTGTTGCAGAAAACGTAGTTCGTTGTTATAGAAGTGTTTTTCGTGGTGATTACTCTTGCGTACTGATTTTGAATTTTCCCATCAACTTACTGTTTCATTATTTTGTTTTCTTATTATACCGTCTATTTCTACTTCAATATATTTCTGCTACAATTATACTTTATACATAAACTGAATTATATAATGTATATATATTATAGTACGTATATATATATATATATTTATATATATATATATATATATATTTATATACCTCCAAAGTACTAAATTATAAATTTTTCCTTGACTCCACGACCACAATCTGGTAACATCTGGTAACATTGGACTCTGAGACACGCATGTGGCCAGTTGATGGAAAATGCTCAACTTAGCTTACCGTTCCTGCTAAATTGAGCTATTTCCGTAGACGCGCATCTGGCCAGCTAGCGGAAAATGCTACTTGCAGTTCGCCAATTTGAGCTTCCGCTAAATTGAGATTCGTTAAATCGGGCTTCTACTGTACCTCCAATGTCAGACTACTCCTATTTCGCTTTGCCTTTTCAACTCCCAACAGTGTCTGCAGAACATTTTGTGGCCATTATGGGTGTATCACTGTGCATTGTGATAATAATATCCACAAAAAACACACCGTAAGGATTTAACTTGTATTCAAAGGGAATTGCGGGAAGAGACTGATTGTTGTTGTGGCGACACGGAGTGGTGGCGCTATGGTATGGTGTAAACAAACACAAGCGGATACCATATCTGTGAATTTTTCTTACCGTAAATAGAATCGAGGGTAGTAATTACCTAATACCGTAACTGAATTTACCAGATAAAGAATTACCATATAAGGAGGACTCTATCATCATTTCTTTATGAATAGAGATTTCCTCTACCACAGACAAAATGATGTGTGGCTCTGGTCTGTATATATATATATATATATATATATATATATATATATATATATATATATATATATATATATATATATATATATGTACATAGTGTCCAAAATGTTCTGGACACTTGTAATTTTATATTGAAAATTAAGACAAAATTTAAATTTTTTTAACCTGGCAACCTACAAGGATCAGTTACTTCAAGACAAAATTTGAAAGAATAGGAAAACATATACCAAAAGTTATTAGAATATTTACAATTCAGTCATAAAAATTATGTGTCCAAAATTATCTGGACTTTAATTTACCTGTATTTATTCGTGTAATGATTCCCTGTGGTGGGGGAAAAGAAAACTGCCACCAAGTATTCCCACTTGGATCGTAAGAGGCAAGAAAAAAAAGGGACGGGGATTGGGACTAGGCATCCCTCTCCTTGTAGCCCTACAGGGCACATTCCTAGAAAAAAAGGCAGAGGCATAAGAGGGGCTGGAGGGCCTCGGTCCAGCACCCTAAGGTTTGGGTCTTTTAATGTGCGTGGATGTGGTACAGATGAGAGTAAAAGGGAAGAGATAGGTAGTATGTTTGTGAGAAAAAAGATGGATGTGTTGGCTTTGAGTGAAACTAAGCTGAAAGGGAAGGGTGATTGTAAGTCTGGGAGTGTAAGTGGGAGGTTATCAGGAGTGAAGAGAGGGCGAGGGAGGGAAGGGGTGGCTATTCTAGTAAGTGAAGAGATAGGTAAACGTGTAGTGGAGTGGAAGGAGGTTTCCTCAAGGATAATGTGGATGAAGGTGAAACTGGGAAAGGAGATTTGGGTTTTTGTAAGTGCATATGGGCCTGGCAGTGAGAAGAATGTAGAAGAAAGGGAGGCCTTTTGGATAGATTTAAATGAGTGCATAGAGGGTTTAGGGAGAAGTGTAAATGTAATAGTACTGGGAGACCTTAATGCTAGGGTAGGAAAGGAGCCAATTGATGGAGTGGTTGGGAAATGTGGAGTTCCAGGAAAGAATCGTAGTGGAGAGTTGATGGTGGAAATGTGTCTAGAGAGTTGATGATAGCAAATACAGTGTTTCGGAAGAAAGTCAAGCATAGGTACACATGGGAGAGGGTGGTGGAGGGAAAGGTGGTAGATAGAGCTTTAATGGACTATGTAGTGGTAAATAGGATTATGATAGGAAGAGTTAGGGATGTGCATGTACTAAGGGGAGAGGGTGGGGGAATATCAGATCATTTTCTGATGGAAGGTAAGTTGAGAGTGGAGGACAGATGGAGGAAGAGGAAAGGGACAAAAGGTAGGGAGGTGCTTAGAGTGAAATCTCTAAACGAAGAGGAAAAGGAGAAGGAGTACAAGAGGAAGCTGAAGGAGTGGGAGGGAGTGAAGGATAGAGTGGAGGTAGGTGTGGAGGAGGAATGGGGATGGTTCAAGGAGGGAGTCACAAAGTGTGCAAGGATGGTGTGTGGAACAAGAAGGTCAGGAGGAAATAGAAGGAAGGGTAGTGAATGGTGGGATGAGGAAACAAAGAAGGTTGTAGAAGAGAAGAAGGGAGCTTTCACAGATTGGTTACAAAGTAGGACGAGGGAGTCATATGAGATGTACAGGGAAAAGAAAAGAGAAGTAAAGAGAAAGGTAAAGGAGGCAAAGAAGAGAGCAGATGTAAAATGGGGTAATAGTATGACTGAAAGTTTTGAAAGTAATAAAAAGATGTTTTGGAAAGAAATTAAGAGAGGAAGAGGAGGCGAATCAAGTAGAGAAGAAAAGGTAAAAGGTGCAGGTGGAGAGATGATAATGGAGGAGAAGGCAGTAAGGGGAAGATGGGCAGAATATTTTAGGGAGTTGCTTAATGTGAAGGAGGTTAGAGAGGGAAAGATAGCTGCAGTGGGAAATGCTAAGAAAATGACCGTGAGGAGTGAGGAAAATGGAGGAGAAATAAGGAAGGATGAAGTGAAGGCAGCAGTTAAGATGATGAAAGCAGGTAAGGCACCTGGTCTGGATGGATGCCATGCAGAATGTCTTAAAAAAGGAGGTATAGTGATGGTGGACTGGCTGGTGAGGTTATTTAATGTTTGCTGGAGAGAAGATAGAGTGCCAGAGGACTGGAGGAGTGCCTGTATAGTTCCACTTTACAAGGGAAAGGGGGACAAGTGTGAATGTAGTAGTTTCAGAGGGATTAGCTTGTTAAGTGTAGTTGGGAAGGCTTATGGGAGGATCTTGATTGAGAGGATTAGGAGAGGAAGAGAGGGAGTAATTGGTGAAGAACAGTGTGGGTTTAGGACAGGTAGAGGTTGTGTAGATCAGATTTTTGTGGTAAGACAGATATGTGAGAAAGCTATAGGTAAGGGGAAGGATGTTTTCTGGGCCTTTATGGATCTGGAAAAGGCTTACGACAGGGTAGACAGAAAGGCACTGTGGGAGGGTATGCGGATATACGGGATAGGAGGAAAACTTCTGGGAGCTGTCAAGAGTTTTTATGAGAGTAGTAGAGCTTGTGTCAGGATTAGAAATGGAGAGAGTGAGTGGTTTGAGGTAAAGGTTGGACTTCGTCAGGGATGCGTTATGTCACCCTGGCTGTTCAACTTATACATGGATGGGGTAGTGCGAGAGGTGAATGCAAGGGTAGTGGGTCAGGGATTGGAGATGGTTAAGGAAAATGGAGAAAAGTGGGAGGTAAGCCAGCTGTTGTTTGCGGACGACACTGCACTTGTGGCAGGATCGGAGGAGGGATTGAGGGAGCTGGTGACAGAGTTTGGGAGAGTGTGTGATAGAAGAAAGCTGAAGATAAATGTGGGTAAAAGTAAGGTGATGAGATGTACAAGGGGTGAAAGTGGCAGTAATCTGGAAGTGAGCATTAAGGGAGAGCAACTGGAGGAAGTGGATAGTTTTAGATACTTGGGTGCAAATGTGGCAGGAAAGGGTGGAGTGAAGGTGGAGGTAGAATGTAGATTGAAAGAAGCGAGTAAATGCCTTGGTGGTTTAAAAAGTGTAATGAGGAATAGGAATCTGGGAATGGATGCTAAGAGGAGACTGTATGAAGGAGTGATTGTGCCAACAGCACTGTATGGAGCAGAAACATGGAACATGAGAGAGGAAGAGAGAAGGAACTTGAATGTGTTTGAGATGAAGTGTCTGAGAAGTATGATGGGGGTTACTAGGCTAGATAGAGTGAGAAATGAGGAAATGAGGAGGAGAACAGGGGTGGAAAGGGAGCTGGGAGATAGGGTGGATGAAAGAGTATTAGGATGGTTTGGACACATGGAAAGAATGAGTGATGAAAGACTAGTAAAGGAGGTATGGAAGGCAGATGTGGAGGGAGTGAACATGAGGGGATGCCCTAGGATGAGATGGATGGATGGGGTGAAGGGGGCTTTGGGGAAGAGGGGAATGTCGGTTGAGGAAGGACGGGAGAGGACAGAAGACGGGTGAATGGAGAATGGTTGTATATGGAAAATGTTGTGATGCATGAGGTGGATTGGACGGGGGAATGGGGGTGAGGTAGTGTGTGTGTGAGCAAAAATTTTTGACGCAGCCTGAAGGGATTTCTCCCCGTCCTTTCCTTTATATGGGGGGACGGAGAGGGGGGGTCGCCGATTTGATGAAGCGGCCTTGCTGTGGATGTGCTGTGTCCTGCAACACTGCTTCTGACCCAGGGCAGTGGACAGGGTGCAGGGATGACCCGTCATCTAGGAGGTGCTAAGATGGGAGGGAGGGTGGAGGGGTGTGGAGTGTTTTCGGGGATGAAATGGGTGGGAGTGTTTTTGTGCCTTGTCCTTTTTGGCTACCCCCCTTGTAAGGGGGAAAAAGCCTTGGTATATCTATCTATTCACGTAATTGGCTATCATCTACATAACAATTTACTTCTTTCACAAGGAAGACTTTGATAGAGAAGACATACTAAATTGGGATAAGAGAAGCTCAAGAGGACATGGAAAGAAGCTCAAAAAGGATAATCATAGAAAGTACCTGAAAAAAAGCTTTCCCCACAGAGTGGGCTGTATGGAACATATTAGACAAAACAACAATTTGTTATATCTACAAGTTCATGTAATGTTTATATCCTTAGTTTCCAATTATCATATTCAGATTTGAATACATGTATTGTTCCAGCTGGGACTATATCATCAGAGCCATTCCAGGTATTTATGCCTCAATATGGAAGACTCTTCACATCCTTTAGACATGTAGTCTTTATTTTTGTTCTCCTGACTTCTTAAAGTCCTCCTATTCCTAATCAAGAGATCTCTTCTGTCAATGTAGTCTGTCCCCTTTAGTGACCTGAACACTGTAATCATATCACCTCTTTCTCTTTGATCTTTCAAAGTTGGCAGACCCATTTTTTTTTAGTCTCCCCTTATATGGTATATCTGCTAGGCTGGGAACCAGTTTGGTTGGTGCCCTTAGTATTCTCTTGATCTTTCATATATTCTTTACTCTGTGAGAACCATACCACTGATAAATGTTCTAGTCTTTGATGGATTAGGGTTTCAATTATTATTATTATTATTCCCCCCCCCCCCATCCATATAGTGATTAAATGAAGCAGCCTTGCTGTGGAAGTGCTGTGCCTTGCTACATTGCTTCTGACCCAGGGCAGTGGGCGAGGTGCAGGGATGATCCATCATCCAGGAGGAGTCAAGAAAAGAGGGAGGGAGGGGTGATGAATGGGAGTGGAGTATGTGGGAATGAAATGGGTGGGAGTGGATTATGCCTTTGACTTTGGCAACCTCCCTTGTAAGGAGGAAAAACCCTTGGTATATATAAGTATATAGTGAAAAGCCACTTTAATCTTCTGCAGCAGTCTGTATGTCTCTCCCACAGTCGTGCTGATATGCCTTTCAGAAGACAGGTTGTCTTTTCTCAGCACTCCCAAACCTTTCTTCTGTTTTGCTTATATATGTGTGTTTGTGTGTATCTCTGTCTTCTTGCCTTCCTGTTTAAACTTTAAATGCATAGTAAAACTCATTATATTGTAAGTGTACCACAAATAATATTGATTGAAACATGAAAAATCAACAGTAACAAATAATCTTTATTGCAGGTCGCTGGTGGAATGCTCAAGTGAAGGAAGTTGATGGATCATTAGTCAAAATGTATTTTGTTGCTCATGAACGGTCAGAGTGGATTTATCGTGGTTCTACTCGTCTAAGTCCTCTTTTCACAAAAAAACTTGCTATCCAAGCTCGTGCTGAACAACCAACCAAAACAATAAGGAGAAGAACAGCTATGTTTTCCAGAGTAAGGACTGATATTTTGATTTTATGTTTGTGTTTTCTGCTTGTTATAATGAGAAAGTTTTACTTATGAGTGAGTGAGCCACACATTTTGATTAGTCATTCATGAAATTGAAGCCAAAACCTAACATTCCATTTAGTTTACATGTTTAGTACTGTTCTCTATACTGGGTTATTGACTGCATGGTAACATGCAGCAAGCACATTAGGGAGAGTTTTGGGGTGCCCCAATGGACCAGTCATGATATTGTTTATGTTAGTGTAAGAACCTCCACTCATAAAGGAATGATGATACTTTTTGCACTGCAGCTGTCGCTCTTTTATTCTGTTTCCTTGAACCTGTCCTTTACCACTTGTATGACACTACCTTGTAGCAGGATCAGAGGAGAGATTAGGAAGTTAGTGACAGAGTTTGGGAAGCTGTGCAAAAGGAGGAAGTTGAAGATGAATGTGGATAAAAGTAAGGTGATGAGATGTACAAAGGGAAAGGATAGCAGCAAATTGGAAGTGAGTATTAAGGGAGAGAGGCTGGAAGAAGTAGATAGCTTTAGATATTTAGGGGCACATGAGGTGGGAAAGGAAGGAGTGGAGAGCGGAAGTACATACATACATACATACATATACCAAGGCTTTTTCCCCCTTCCAAGGGAGGTAGCCAAAAAGGGAAAGGCATAAAAACACTCCCACCCATTTCATCCCTAAATACCCTCCACACCCCTCCCACCCTTCCTCTCATCTGAGCACCTCCTGGATGACGGGTCATCCCTGCACCCTGCCCACCGCCCTGGGTCAGAAGCAGTGTCGCAAGACACAGCACATCCACAGCAAGGCCGCTTCATTTAATCGGCGACCCCCCCTCTCCGTCCCCCTTTGCATATAAGGCAAGGACGGGGAGAAATCCCTTCGGGCTGCGTCAAAATTTACTCACACATATTACCCCACCCCCCCGTCCATTCCTCCTCATGCAGTCACAACATCATCCATATACAACCATTCTCCACTCACCTCTGTCTTCCGTCATCTCCCTTCCTTCATCAACAGACATTCCCCTCTTCCCCAAAGCCCCCTTCACCCCATCCATCCACCTCATCCTAGGACGTCCCCTCATGTTCACCCCCTCCACATCTGCCTTCCATACCTCTTTTACTAGTCTTTCTTCACTCATTCTTTCCATGTGTCCAAACCATCCTAATATTCTTTCATCAACCCTATCTCCCAAATCCTTTTTTACCCCTGTTCTCCTCCTCACCTCCTCATTTCTCACTCTATCCAGCCTAGTAACCCCCACCATACTTCTCAGACACCTCATCTCAAACACATTCAAACTCCTTCTCTCTTCTTCTCTTATGTTCCACGTTTCTGCCCCATACAGTGCTGTTGGCACAATCACTTCTTCATACAGTCTCATACAGTGGAGGTAGAATATAGATTTAGAGAAGCAAATAAATGCTTTGGAGGATTAAAAAGTGTAATGAGAAATAGACATTTGGGAATGGATGCTAAGTGAGTGGAGAATGGTTGTATATGGATGATGTTGTGACTGCATGAGGAGGAATAGGTGGGGGGGTGGGGGGTGGGGTAGTATGTGTGAGTAAATTTTGACGCAGCCCGAAGGGATTTCTCCCCGTCCTCTCCTTATATGCAAAGGGGGACGGAGAGGGGGGGTCGCCGATTAAATGAAGCGGCCTTGCTGTGGATGTACTGTGTCTTGCGACACTGCTTCTGACCCAGGGCGGTGGGCAGGGTTCAGGGATGACCCGTCATCCAGGAGGTGCTCAGATGAGAGGAAGGGTGGGAGGGGTGTGGAGTGTATTTAGGGATGAAATGGGTGGGAGTGTTTTTATGCCTTTCCTTTTGTGGCTACCTCCCTTGGAAGGGGGAAAAAGCCTTGGTATATGTATGTATGTATGTAATTGTGCCAGTAGCACTGTGGGGAGCAGAAGCATGGAACATAAGAGAGGAAGAGTCTCTTCCATACAATGACACCTTTGTAGACATCATGAGGCGTGAGTGGGTATATGAAGATGCCAGTGTTGACATCTTGGTTATATTTATTTCATAGTTGTAGCTGAGTGTCCCCCAAATTCTGTGAAGTGGTTTGATCATGTTTTCTGTGTTTATTATTACTCAGTGAAAGAGAATGAGTAATACAGCAATGACTTCATATTTTATAATGCAGGTATTGTAAGAATGTTTTTTTGGCTTTTATGGAATTGGTGGGGGAAAGGAATACTGACACCAAGTAATTCCACTTGGATCGTATGAGGCAAGAAGAAAGGGACGGGGATTGGGACTAGGCATCCTTCTCCTTGTAGCCCCACAGGGGACATTCCTAAAAGAAAAAGCAAAGGCATAAGAGGGTCTGGGAGTTTTCCGACCAGCACCCTAAGGTTTGGGTCTTTTAATGTGCGTGGATGTGGGACAGATGAGAGTAAAAGGGAAGAGATAGGTAGTATGTTTGTGAGAAGAAAGATGGATGTGTTGGCTTTGAGTGAAACTAAGCTGAAAGGGAAGGGTGATTGTAAGTTTGGGAGTGTAAGTGGGAGGTTATCAGGAGTGAAGAGAGGGCGAGGGAGGGAAGGGGTGGCTATACTAGTAAGTGAAGAGATAGGTAAACGTGTAGTGGAGTGGAAGGAGGTTTCCTCAAGGATAATGTGGATGAAGGTGAAACTGGGAAAGGAGATGTGGGTCTTTGTAAGTGCATATGGGCCTGGCAGTGAGAAGAGTGTAGAAGAAAGGGAGGCCTTTTGGATAGATTTAAATGAGTGCATAGAGGATTTAGGGAGAAATGTCAACGTAATACTACTAGGAGACCTTAATGCTAGGGTAGGAAATGGTTCAATTGATGGAGTGGTTGGGAAATGTGGAGTTCCAGGAAAGAATCACAGTGGAGAGTTGATGGTGGAAATGTGTCTAGAAAGAGAGTTGATGATAGCAAATACAGTGCTTCGGAAGAATATCAAGCATAAGTATACATGGGAGCGGGTGGTGGAGGGAAGGGTGGTAGATAGAGCGTTAATGGACTTTAGTGCTAAATAGGATTATGATAGGAAGAGTTAAGGATGTACATGTACTAAGGGGAGAGGGTGGGGGAATATCAGATCATTTTTTGGTGAAAGGTAAGTTGAGAGTGGAGGATAGATGGAGAAAGAGGAAAGGGACAAAAGGTAGGGAGGTGCTTAGAGTGAACTTTTTAAAGGAAAAGGAGATGGAATACAAGAAGAAGCTGAAGGAGGAGTGGGAGGGAGTGAAGGATAGAGTAGAGCTAGGTGTGGAGGAGGAATGGGGATGGTTCAAGGAGGGAATCACAAAGTGTGCAAAGATGGTGTGTGGAACAAGAAGGACAGGAGGAAATAGAAGGAAGGGTAGTGAATGGTGGGATGAGGTAACAAAGAAGGTTGTAGAAGAGAAGAAGTGAGCTTTCACAGATTGGTTACAAAATAGGACAAGGAAGTCATATGAGAGGTACAAAGAAAAGAAAAGAGAAGTAAAGCAAAAGGTAAATGAGGCAAAGAGGAGAGCAGATGTGAAATGGGGTAAGAGTATGACAGAAAATTTTGAAAGTAATATAAGGATGTTTTGGAAAGAAATTAAGAGAGGAAGAGGAGGCGAATCAAGTAGAGAAGAAAAGGTAAAAGGTGCAAATGGAGAGATGATAATGGAAAAGAAGGCAGTAAGGGGAAGATGGATAGAATATTTTAGGGAGTTGCTTAATGTGAAGGAGGATAGGGAGGGAAAGATAGCTGCAGTGGGAAATGCTAAGAAAATGTCCGTGATGAGTGAGGAAAATGGAGGAGAAATAAGGAAGGATGAAGTGAAGGCAGTTGTTAAGATGATGAAAGCAGGTAAGGCACCTGGTCTGGATGGATGCCATGCAGAATGTCTAAAAAAAGGAGGTACAGTGAAGGTGGACTGGCTGGTGAGGTTATTTAATGTTTGCTGGAGAGAGGGTAGAGTGCCTGAGGACTGGAGGAGTGCCTGTATAGTTCCACTTTACAAGGGAAAAGGGGGCAAGTGTGAATGTAGTAGTTTCAGAGGGATTAGCTTGTTAAGTGTAGTTGGGAAGGCTTATGGGAGGATCTTGATTGAGAGGATTAGGAGAGGAACAGAGGGAGTAATTGGTGAGGAACAGTGTGGATTTAGGACAGGTAGAGGTTGTGTAGATCAGATTTTTGTGGTAAGACAGATATGTGAGAAAGCTATAGGAAAAGGTAAGGATGTTTTCTGGGCCTTTATGGACCTGGAAAAGGCTTACGACAGGGTAGACAGAAAGGCACTGTGGGAGGTTTTGCGGATATACGGGACAGGAAGAAAGCTTCTAGGAGCTGTCAAGAATTTTTATGAGAGTAGTAGAGCTTGTGTCAGGATTAGAAATGGAGAGAGTGAGTGGTTCGAGGTTAAGGTGGGACTTTGTCAAGGATGCGTTATGTCGCCCTGGCTGTTCAACTTATAATATATGGATGGGGTAGTGCGAGAGGTAAATGCAAGGGTAGTGGGTCAGGGGTTGGAGATAGTTAAAGAAAATGGAGAAAAGTGGGAGGTAAGCCAGCTGTTGTTTGCGGACGACACTGCACTTGTGGCAGGATCAGAGGAGGGATTGAGGAAGTTGGTGACAGAGTTTGGGAGAGTGTGTGAAAGAAGAAAGCTGAAGATAAATGTGGGTAAAAGTAAGGTGATGAGATGTACAAGGGGTGATAGTGGCAGTAGACTGGAAGTGAGCATTAAGGGAGAGCGACTGGAGGAAGTGGATAGTTTTAGATACTTGGGTGCAAATGTGGCAGGAAAAGGTGGAATGAAGATGGAGGTAGAATGTAGATTGAGAGAAGGGAGTAAATGCCTTGGTGGAGTAAAAGTGTAATGAGGCGTAGATATTTGGGAATGGATGCTAAGAGACTATATGAAGGAGTGATTTTGTGCCAACAGCACTGTATGGGGCAGAAACATGGTACATAAGAGAAGAAGAGAGAAGGAGTTTGAATGTGTTTGAGATGAGGTGTCTGAGAAGTATGATGGGGGTTACTAGGCTGGATGGAGTGAGAAATGAGGAGGTGAGGAGGAGAACAGGGGTGGAAAAGGAGCTGGGAGATAGGGTTGATGAAAGAATATTAGGATGGTTTGGACACATGGAAAGAATGAGTGAAGAAAGACTAGTAAAAGAAATATGGAAGGCAGATGTGGAGGGGGTGAACATGAAGGAACGTCCTAGGATGAGGTGGATGGATGGGGTGAAGGGGGCTTTGGGGAAGAGGGGAATGTCTGTTGAGGAAGGATGGGAGAGGACAGAAGACAGGGGTAAATGGAGAATGGTTGTATATGGATGATGTGATGCATGAGGTGGAATGGGTGGGGGGATGGGGGGTGAGGTAGTATGTGTGAGCAAATGTTAACGCAGCCCGAAGGGATTTTTCCCCGTCTTCTCCTTTATGCATGGGGAGATGGAGAGGGGGTGTCGCTGATTTAATGAAGCGGCCTTGCTGTGGATGTGCTGTGTCTTGCGACACTGCTTCTGACCCAGGACAGTGGACAGGGTGCAGGGATGACCCGTCTTTCAGGATGAGAGGGAGGGTGGAGGGGTGTGGAGTGTATTCAGGGATGGAATGGGTGGGAATGATTTAATGCCTTTTCCTTTTTGGCTACTCCCTTGTAAGGGGGAAAAAGCCTTGGTATATGTATGTATGGAAAAGGCTTATGACAGGGTAGAGAGGAGGGCACTGTGGGTATTGCAGATATATGAGATAGAAGGAAAGCTGTTAAGAGCAGTCAAGAGTTTTTACGAGAGTAGTAGAGCTTGTGTTAGGATTAGAAGTGGAGAGAGTGAATGGTTTGAGGTAAAGGTGGGACTTCGTCAGGGATGTGTTATGTTGCCCTGGCTGTTCAATCTATACATGGATGGGGTGGTGCGAGAGGTGACCTCAAGGGTAGTGGGTCGGGGGTTGGAGATGGTTAAGGAAAATGGAGAAAAGTAGGAGATAAGTCAGCTGTTGTTTGCGAACGACACTGCACTTGTAGCAGGATCAGAGGAGGGATTGAGGAAGTTAGTGACAGAGTTTGGGAAGGTATGTGAAAGAAGGAAGCTGAAGATAAATGCGGGTAAAAGTAAGGTGATGAGACGTCCAAGGGGAGAGAGTGGTAGCAAGATGGAAGTGAGTATTAAGGGAGAGAGACTGGAGGAAGTGGATAGTTTTAGATACTTGGGTGCAAATGTGGCAGGAAAGGGAGGAGTGGAGGCAGAGGTAGAATGTAGATTGAGAGAAGCTAGTAAATGACTTGGTGGATTAAAAAGTGTAATGAGAAATAGACATTTGGGAATGGATACAAAGTGGAGATTGTATGAAGGAGTGATTGTACCGACAGCACTATATGGGGCAGAAACATGGAACATAAGAGAGGAAGAGAGAAGGGTTTGAATGTGTTTGAGATTAAATGCCCCAGAGTATGATAGGGGTTACTAGGCTAGAGTGAGAAATGAGGAGGTGAGGAGGAGAAGAGGGGTGGAAAGGGAGTTGGGAGATAGAGTTGATGAAAGAGTATTGAAATGGTTTGGACACATGGAAAGAATGAGTGAAAAAGATTAGTAAAAGAGGTGTGAAAGGAGTGAACATGAGGGGGCGTCCTAGGATGAGATGGATGGATTGGGAAAAAGAGGAATGTCTGTTGAGGAAGGACAAGAGAAGACAGAAGACGGGTGAATGAAGAAGGGTTGTGTATGGATGATGTTGTGATGCATGAGGGAGAGTGGGTGGAGGATTGGGGGTGAGGGAGTATGTATGAGAAATAAATTGACACAGCCCGAAGGGATTTCTCCCCATCTTTTCCTTTTCTGCATGAGGGGACCAAATAAATGAAGAGACCTTGCTGTGGATGTGCTGTGTCTTGCGACATTGGTTCTGACCCAGGGCAGTGGACAAGATGCAGGGATGACCCATCATCCAGGAGGTGCCAAGATAAGAGGGAGGGAAGAGGGTAGAGGGGAGTGGAGTATGTAGGGGATGGAATGGGTGGGAGTAGTTCCTATGCCTTTTTCTTTTGGCTACCTCCTGTGTAAGGGGGAAAAAAGACTTTGATGTATATGTATGTATGTATTGTGATTCATCAATCATCTTACCCCAGGCATCTGATGGTGCGCCCAAAAATTTGACTTGTATTAGAGAGGTTAAATGTTTTTGAGGTGAAATGCATGAGAAATGAGAAGGTGAGGAGGAAAGTGGGGGTGGAAAAGGAGTTGAGATAGGGTAGGTGAAAGAGTATTAGAATGGTTTGGACACATGGAAAGAATGAGTGAAGAAAGATTAGTAAGAGAAGTGTGGAAGGGAGAGGAGGATGGAATGAACATGAGGGGCAACCAAGGATGAGATGGATGGATGGGGTAAAAGGTGTGTTGAGGAAGAGGGGAATATCTGTTGAGGAAGGACAGGAGAAGACAGAAGATAAGGGTGAGTGGAGAATGGTTGTGTATGGATGATACTGTAATGCATGGAAGGGTGGGGGATGGGGGGGTTTAGAAGTGGTTATGTGCATCCATCCAACCCAGGTGCCTTACCTGCTCTCATCATCTTAACAGCTGCCTTCACTTCATCCTTTCTTATTTCTCCTTCATTTCCCTCAATCATCAGTCATTTTCTTAGCACTTCCCACTGCAACTGCCTTTCCCTCCCTATCCTCCTTCACATTTAGTAACTCACTAAAATACTCTGCCCATCTTCTTCTTACTGCCTTCTCTTCCATTATCATCTCACCATCTGCACCTCTTACCTTTTCTTCTCTACGAAATTTGCCTCCTCTTCCTCTCTTAATTTCTTTCCAATTAATCTTTTTATTACTTTCAAAATTTTCTGTCATACTCTTACCCCATTTCACATCTACTCTCCTCTTTGCTTCCTTTATGTTGTGCTTTACTACTCTTCTCTTTTCTTCACCTCTCATATGATTCTCTCATTCTATTTTGTAACCAATCTGTGAAAGCTCACTTCTTCTCTTCTACAACCTTCTTTGCTTCCACATCCCACCACTCACTACCCTTCCTTCTATTTTCTCCCATCATGGGATCATGGTGGCAGCATTCTTCTACCCTCACCACAAGGGGATCAGGAAAAGACATATAAGTGATGAAGAATGGGTTCAAGAGGACAACATAAAGGAAGGATGGCAATAGTATAAAAGTATCATTATTCTTTAATATGTAGAGAAGTGCTACAGTGTCCAGCTTGCAAGAAACTGCATCACTTGTACAAAGATAGTGAGAAGAGAAAGATGGATCCAATCTCAAAAACCAATCATAAACAACAGACACAATGGAATAAGAGATAGACAACATTGAAAGATGGATCCAATCTCAAAAACCAATCATAAACAACAGACACAATGGAATAAGAGATAGACAACATAGACAAATGATGTGTGGCTATGATCCATAGAGGTGCCCCAAAACATTTCCCAAAATATTGAGTGCATGTCACCATGTAGTCAGTATAAGTCAGGGATAAAAATAGTAAAATTTGAAATGAATTGATGAGAGAGGAGAAAAAAGAGAATATTTCACTAGTGTAGAAATATGAAGATGCATACCTCACACATTTTTTAATTTTCATATTTAATTTAATAGAAGCTGTAGGACCAAACTAAAGAAAATAGATATTATAAGTAAATATTTTGCTGTATTAATTTTTGAGGTAACACTAGTTAAAAGGTGTGTTTTTCCCACAGAGTGGAGCAGTAGTAGAGTATGGAACCTTTGGACAAGGACAAGAATTAACAGAATCTCAGTCTTCATCACATCAGGAAACAGATGCAGGAGGTATGTCCTTTTTTTGTGTAAGAATACCATTATGAATATTTTCTTTGTATGTATATGTATATATATATATATATATATATATATATGAGTGGTAGGGTGGTGAGTTTAAACGCCAAGAATCCGTTGAAGTTTTATTTCTGACGTTTCGTCCAACTAGGACTTCTTCAGAGTGTACACAAATAGAACAATGACAACTTATATACCCGCACAGCTCACCCCGTTCCCCCTCGGGGACGCCTATGCGGAAGGGCCAGGTTAAAAAACTAGAGTTCTGTTTAAGAATGATTATTTCCTTCAAAAGAAACAAATAAACAAGATCGAAAAATAGAAGTCGCCAAAACTAGCGAAAAGTACAATGTCCGAAACACGTAAATTCACAGACAAATAAATACCAGACAATGGGTTTCCTTATAACATAAAAGGCTAATATTGCCAAAACACGTATATATATAAGTGTCGATCAAATATCGACGTTCAATAAAGAAAAAAAAGTCTTAAAGACAATATGTGGTAAGGTCGAGAAATATCGACCATCAGAATGGAAACTAAGTCCTACGTAATAATTTACGTAAAAATTACAAAGTCGAGAAAATTCTACGACTAAAAGTCTAAGTCCAACAAAGTGGACGAGTTATAGCAAAGCTAGACTAAGATATGAGATTAGTGCAATGGGACTCTGGTTTAAGCAGAGACCAGAATGATTCGAGAAAATACAAGTCGAGATGAAACTACGAGTATAAGGTCTAAGTCCAACGTAGTGGACGAGTGCTAGCATGAGAGCTCTGATAAGCAGAGTCCAGCTTGACCGTTACAAGCAATGGTATATATAGACTCTTCTCCGTAAGATCCGGAGAGATGCCAAGTGTCGCTAGATGCGACAATTAACAAGAGTGTTTAGGAATACTTCCTAGTACATACACGGATATTCTTTACATCAATGAATAGATAATAATATTTGATAAAGTTACCTTGTCAATCTTAGATAAGCAGAAACTTAATAGTTTTTATATGAATATCTATACGTACGTAAATGTAAGTTAGGGACGCAGTTGCCAAAGTATTGGTTCACATGATTATTTCCAGAGCGCGCGTAAGCTATGCACATTCTCACGCCGGCGTTTCGGCATCCGAATACAACGGTAATGTGCAATTTATCTTAATCTTACGTAAATCAATTCCTAAGATTGACAAGATACATACATACATACATATACCAAGGCTTTTTCCCCCTTCCAAGGGAGGTAGCCAAAAAGGGAAAGGCATAAAAACACTCCCACCCATTTCATCCCTAAATACACTCCACACCCCTCCCACCCTCCCTCTCATCTGAGCACCTCCTGGATGACGGGTCATCCCTGCACCCTGCCCACCGCCCTGGGTCAGAAGCAGTGTCGCAAGACACAGCACCTCCACAGCAAGGCCGCTTCATTTAATTGGTGACCCCCCCTCTCCGTCCCCCCTTGCATATAAGGAGAGGACGGGGAGAAATCCCTTCGGGCTGCGTCAAAATTTACTCACATACTACCCCCCCCCCCACCCCCCCGCCCATTCCTCCTCATGCAATCACAACATCATCCATATACAACCATTCTCCACTCACCTCTGTCTTCCGTCCTCTCCCTTCCTTCCTCAACAGACATTCCCCTCTTCCCCAAAGCCCCCTTCACCCCATCCATCCACCTCATCCTAGGACGTCCCCTCATGTTCACTCCCTCCACATCTGCCTTCCATACCTCTTTTACTAGTCTTTCTTCACTCATTCTTTCCATGTGTCCAAACCATCCTAATATTCTTTCATCAACCCTATCTCCCAAATCCTTTTTCACCCCTGTTCTCCTCCTCACCTCCTCATTTCTCAATCTATCCAGCCTAGTAACCCCCACCATACTTCTCAGACATCTCATCTCAAACACATTCAAACTCCTCTCTTCTTCTCTTATGTTCCACGTTTCTGCCCCATACAGTGCTGTTGGCACAATCACTCCTTCATACAGTCTCCTCTTCGCATCCATTCCCAAATGTCTATTCCTCATTACACTCTTTAATCCACCAAGGCATTTACTCGCTTCTCTCAATCTACATTCTACCTCCACCTTCACTCCACCTTTTCCTGCTACACTTGCACCCAAGTATCTAAAACTATCCACTTCCTCCAGTCGCTCTCCCTTAATGTTCACTTCCAGTCCACTGCCACTTTCACCCCTTGTACATCTCATCACCTTACTTTTACCCACATTTATCTTTAGCTTTCTTCTATCACATACTCTCCCAAACTCTGCCACCAGCTTCCTCAATCCCTCCTCTGACCCTGCCACAAGCGCAGTGTCGTCCGCAAACAACAGCTGGCTCACCTCCCACTTTTCTCCATTTTCTTTAACCATCTCCAATCCCTGACCCACTACCCTAGCATTCACCTCTCGCACCACCCCATCCATGTATAAGTTGAACAGCCAGGGCGACATAACGCATCCTTGACGAAGTCCCACCTTTACTTCAAACCACTCACTCTCTCCATTTCTAATCCTGACACAAGCTCTACTACTCTCATAAAAACTCTTGACAGCTCCCAAAAGCTTTCCTCCTATCCCATAAATCTGCATAACCTCCCACAGTGCCTTTCTGTCTACCCTATCATAAGCCTTTTCCAGATCCATAAAAGCCCAAAAAACATCCTTCCCCTTTCCTATAGCTTTCTCACATATCTGTCTTACCACAAAGATCTGATCTACACAAACTCTACCTGTCCTAAAACCACACTGTTCCTCACCAATTACTCCTTCTGTTCCTCTCCTAATCCTCTCAATTCAGATCCTCCCATAAGCCTTCCCTACTACACTTAACAGGCTAATCCCTCTGAAACTACTACATTCACACTTGTCCCCTTTTCCCTTGTAAAGAGGAACTATACAGGCACTTCTCCAGTCCTCCGGTACTCTACCCTCTCTCCAGCAAACATTAAATAACCTCACCAACCAGTCCACCATCACTGAACCTCCCTTTTTCAGACATTCTGCATGGCATCCATCCAGACCAGGTGCCTTACCTGCTTTCATCATCTTTACAACTGCCTTCACCTCATCCTTCCCTATTTCTCCTCCATTCTCCTCACTCATCACTCTCATTTTCTTCGCATTTCCCACTGCAGCTATCTTTCCTTCCCTATCCTCCTTCACATTATTCTGCCCATCTTCCCCTTACTGCCATCTCTTCCATTATCATCTCTCCATCTGTACCTTTTACCTTTTCTTCCCTTCTTGATTCGCCTCCTCTTCCTCTCTTAATTTCTTTCCAAAACATCTTTTTATTACTTTCACAACTTTCTGTCATACTCCTACCCCATTTCACATCTCTCCTCTTTGCCTCCTTTACCTTTTGCTTTACTTCTCTTTTCTTTTCTTTGTACGTCTCATATGACTCCCCCATCCTCTTTTGTAACCAATCTGTAAATGCTCGCTTCTTCTCTTCTACAACCTTCTTTGTTTCCTCATCCCACCATTCACTACCCTTTCTTCTATTTCCCCCTGTCCTTCTTGTTCCACACACCATCCTTGCACACTTTAAGACTCCCTCCTTGAACCATCCCCATTCCTCCTCCACACCCATCTCTGCTCCATCCTTTACTCCCTCCCACTCCTCCTTCAGCTTCTTTTCGTACTCCTTCTCCTTTTCCTTTTCACTCAAGGAGTTCACTCTAAGAACCTCCCTACCTTTTGTCCCTTTCCTCTTTCTCCATCTATCCTCCACTCTCAGCTTACCTTCCACCAAAAAATGATCTGATATTCCCCTACCCTCTCCCCTTAGCACATGTACATCCTTAACTCTTCCTATCATAATCCTATTTACCACTACATAATCCATTAGCGCTCTATCTACCACCCTTCCCTCCACCACCCTCTCCCATGTGTACTTATGCTTGACTTTCTTCCGAAACACTGTATTTGCTATCATCAAGTCTCTGGACACATTTCCACCATCAACTCTCCACTACGATTCTTTCCTGGAACTCCACACTTCCCAACCACTCCATCGATTGGACCATTTCCCACCCTAGCATTAAGGTCTCCCAGTACTATTACATTGACATTGCTTCCTAAACCCTCTATGCACTCATTTAAATCTATCCAAAAGGCCTCCCTTTCTTCCACGCTCTTCTCACTGCCAGGCCCAATGCACTTACAAAGACCCACATCTCCTTTCCCAGTTTCACCTTCATCCACATTATCCTTGAGGAAACCTCCTTCCACTCCACTACCTGTTTACCTATCTCCTCACTTACTAGAATAGCCACCCCTTCCCTCCCTCACCCTCTCTTCACTCCTGATAACCTCCCACTTACACTCCCAAACTTACACTCACCCTTCCCTTTCAACTTAGTTTCACTCAAAGCCAACACATCCATCTTTCTTCTCACAAACATACTACCTATCTCTTCCCTTTTACTCTCATCTGTACCACATCCACGCACATTAAAAGACCCAAACCTTAGGGTGCTGGCCCGAGGCCCTCCAGCACCCCTTATGCCTTCACTTTTCTTTTTAGGATATATGCCCCGTGGGGCTACAGGGAGAATGATGCCTAGTCCCTCTCCCCGTCCCTTTCTTCTCGCCTCTTACGATCCAAGTGGGATACTTGGTGGCAGTATTCTTTTCCCCCACCATAGGGAAAAGATAGATTCACAAAATAATATACATACATAAATCTATATGCAAAGTATGGAATAGTTTGTCAAAGCATAAAAAAGAACAAAATACGTCCGATGAATAGAATTCATCACTTTGAGAGTCTCCATACAACGATTACCGCACGTAAGCACAGATCTTTCTCACCGGCGTCCGAAGATTAAGAGAATATGTAATTTCTCTTATCTTACGTAAATCAACTCGTAAGATTGACAAGAGAGATCCACAAGATAATATACATACATAAATCTATATGCAATGTATAGAATATGTTTGACAGAGCACAAAAAGAATGGAATACATCATGAATATATAATTCATCACTTTAACAGTCTTCATACGTCGATTACTGGCGGTTGGATGCCGAGAGTCCACCAAGCCTAACGTGGGAATGGCCGGCATATACCAAGGTACACATACGCACATGTGCGCATGTGCATCTGAATGAAATCTTCACTACGACGAGCCTGTAGTCGTAACTATATATATATATTTATACATACACCAAGGGTGTCTTTCTACTTACAAGGGAGGTAGCCAAAGTCAAAGAGATAAATCCACTTCCATTTCATCCCCAGATTCTCCACTCCCATTCACCATCCCCCTCCCTCCCTCCCTCTTTTCTTGGCTCCTGGATAAGGGGTCATCCCAGGATCTTGCCCACTGCCTTGGGTCAGAGACAATGCAGCAAGACACAGCAAGACCATTTCATTTAATAATTGCCCCCCCCCCCCCCCTCCATACCTTCATGCAGAAAAAAAGATGGGGAGAAATCTGTTTGGGCTCTATCTAAATATAATTCACACATACTCCCCCCACTTCTTATTCTTTGTACATACCACACACACTATGGACACCCAGTACTAAAAAGAATATAAGGAAACTAGAAAGAATACAGAGAGCAACAACAAAATTGGCACCAGCTCTTTCCAAATTAACATACGAACAAAGATTATCGAAATTAGAACTACCGACACTAGAGTAAAGAAGAGAAAGAGGTGAGCTGCTGACTATATTTAGAAACATGAAATGAATGGAAATCCTTGACAGAAAAGATTTACTAAAAAATGACAATGGAAAAACAAGAGGTCATGAAAAGAAACTCAAAAAAGGACAACCACAGAAGAAATTGGAAAAAGAATAGCTTCCCACACAAAGTGCTGGATATATGAAATAACTTAGATAAAGAAACATTGTGTGCAAATACTATTCAAGATTTCAAGAAAAAAATTGATGCTGAAAGATACAAAGACGGGTCACCACGAGCATAGCTCCCTTCCTGTATAATACAACTAGGTAAACTAGGTAAATACACCAACATACACCCTCAAACAGACAACAAGCAAACACACTCATAAATCATTTTCCACAGACAAGCCATCTCACTTCTCACCCTGACAACCGATGCACCATTCAATATAAGAAAGACTTTCCCACAGACTCAGACTATACACCCTTCATAGAAAGTCAGACAAAACACATAATACAGAACCTCAAGCACTCATCCACCTGTGGCCCTGACATCATAAGTAACATCCACCTAAAACACATTGGACCACAAGGTATACATGCACTCACAAACATTGCAAACTACAGCTGTTCACACAACACTATTCATGACATCTGGAAGCAAACATTGTACCAATATATAAAGGAGGAAACAAAGAAGATCCTACCAACTTCAGACCGGTATCCCTCATAAGATATGCAAAAAGGTTATCAGAAGTAAACGGATAACACTTGGAAGAGAATAAAATATTAAACCATAAACAATTTGGCTTTAGAAGTGGAAGATTATGTACCACAAACATAATATGTTTTTACTTGAGATTAATAGAGATAATACAAGAAAGAGATGGCTGGGCAGATTGTGCCTTCTTGGACTTGCAGAAGGCTTTTGACAAAGTACCACATAAAAAGCTAATAAGAAAAATTGAAGTAATAGGAGGAATACAGTGAGTCCTCCTTATACGGTAATTCTTTATCCAGTAAATTCACTACATAGCAGAACACCCACACACACCAAGAAGAAAAAAAAAAAAATAAATAATCTATATCACACACAAATACTCTCTTCTCTTCCTCCAAAACCACCAAATACCAGCCTCCAGAAACATATTCATAATCACATCATTCACTGTTCCATTAACACACTAAAAGACAATGCATTGCTGCATGCCAGACCCCCTGATATCCACCCCTCTGAATCCTCTCTCCCACGAAAGAACAGAGTCCACCTGGCCAGACTGCAATGCAGCCACCACCCAGCCCTTCTAAGCTACCAGAAGAGACTGGATGACTGCATTGTGGACAAATGCCCAAGATATAACACTTCACCCCATACTATTCAACACGTCATGGAAGACTGCATTATACACAATCACACACACAAACAACACAACATACACTCCATAAAGGATTTGTGGGAAAACCCCATTTCAGCTGTGGCATTCCTTGGGAAGACAGGACTGCTCAGACAGACAGTCTAGGGAACAACAACAACGATGAACCCTTAAGTTTGGATTTGTTATTCACATCAGAACCTGAAATTGTGGATAAAATTGAATACAAGACACCAATTGGAAAAAGTGATCACATACTACCAGAACTGGAATTAAACAAAGAAACAAATATGGAAAGAAATGATACATACATATACCAAGGCTTTTTCCCCCTTACAAGGGGGTAGCCAAAAAGGAAAAGGCATAAAATAATTCCCACCCATTCCATCCCTGAATACACTCCACACCCCTCCACCCTCCCTCTTATCTTAGCACCTCCTGAATGACGGGTCATCCCTGCACCTTGTCCACTGCCCTTGGTCAGAAGCAGTGTCGTAAGACACAGCACATCCACAGCAAGGCCGCTTCATTAAATCGGCGACCCCCCCCCCCTCTCCATCCCCCCATTGCATAAAATGAGAGGACGGGGAGAAATCCCTTCGGGCTGCGTCAAATTTTGCTCACACATACTGCCTCACCCCCATCCACCCACCCATTCCACCTCATGCAATCACAACATCATCCATATACAACCATTCTCCATTCACCCCTATCTTCTGTCCTCTCCTGTCCTTCCTCAACAGACATTCCCCTCTTCCCCAAAGCCCCCTTCACCCCATCCATCCACCTCATCCTAGGACGTCCCCTCATGTTCACTCCCTCCACATCTGCCTTCCATACCTCTTTTACTAGTCTTTCTTCACTCATTATTTCCATGTGTAAAAACCATCCTAATATTCTTTCATCAACCCTATCTCCCAGCTCCTTTTCCACCCCTGTTCTCCTCCTCACCTCCTCATTTCTCACTCCATCCAGCCTAGTAACCCCCATCATACTTCTCAGACACCTCATCTCAAACACATTCAAACTCCTTCTCTCTTCTTCTCTTATGTTCTATGTTTCTGCCCCATACAGTGCTGTTGGCACAATCACTCCTTCATACAGTCTCCTCTTAGCATCCATTCCCAAATGTCTATTCCTCATTACACTCTTTAATCCACCAAGGCATTTACTCGCTTCTCTCAATCTACATTCTACCTCCACTTTCACTCCACCTTTCCCTGCCACATTTGCACCCAAGTATCTAAAACTATCCACTTCCTCCAGTCGCTCTCCCTTAATGCTCACTTCCAGTCTACTGCCACTTTCACCCCTTGTACATCTCATCACCTTACTTTTACCCACATTTATCTTTAGCTTTCTTCTATCGCATACTCTCCCAAACTCTGCCACCAACTTCCTCAATCCCTTCTCCGATAAACACAGAAAAGGAAGACTAATGTATAACAAAATGTATTTTAGGAAACTTAGAAAATTCTTTCAAGAAGCAAATTATAAAAATTTAATTATGAAGAAACAAAGGTGGAAGATAAATGGACAATTTGGAAGGAAATTATAATGAAGGAGTGGACAAGTATGTACCTAGACAAAAACAGGAAAGGATATACATAAAATGCTGGTACAAGTAAAAAGTGGAAAGAGGCAAAAGACAGAAGAGATAAAGCCTGGAAAAGATGGATACAAAAATCTGAGAAATGGAAAATATACACCAAACTAAGAAATGAATATGTAAAGATATGTAGGGAAGAAAAGAGAAATTATGAAAAGGACATAATAGACAAATGTAAAGATCAACCCAAATAATTTTTTAGATATGTAAACAGCAAACTAAAAAATAAACAGGAAATACTTAAATTACATCAAGGTAACAGAATACACAGAAGATATAGAAATGGCAGATATTATGAACAAACCTTTCAAATCTGTATTCACCAAAGAAAAAGAAAATCTACAAAACTGTAATCAGAGAAGTGAAGTAAGATTTCCTCCAATGAAGCAATTAAATATTACTCAGAATGAAAGAAGGAATCAAATATCAAAGCTTGACATTAACAAATCACATGGCCAGACAGAGTTGCAAACTGGATACTAAAGGAATGTATAGATGAACTAACAGGAAAAATGTGCAAAATAATTGAATGCTCACTCAAAGAAAGAAAATGATCAGGAGACTGGAAAAATGCCAATATATAAGGGAGAAATAAGGAAGACCTAACAAATTATAGACCAGTGTCCCTAACAAGTACAATAGTTAGAATTTGTGAGAGAATCATCAAAGATAGATGGACAAAATATCTGGAGGAGAATAATATACTGAACCCTAGGCAGTTTGGATTCAGACAGGGGAAATCATGTACCACTAATTTGATTTGCTTCTATTCAAGATTGATAGATATATTGCAAGAAAGGGATGGATGGGCAGACTGTGCCTTCCAAGACTTATAAAAGGCATTTGATAAGGCATCACACAGAAAATTGCTATATAAACTAGAAACAATAGGAGGCATACATGGAAAACTAACCTAACCTAACCCTAACCTAATGTAATCTTTATTCCACTGTTGATATTCGGCATACTGGGGTGACTATTCTTCAGGTGTAATCTCACAGGGTGACAATTCTTCATGTGATCTAAAAAAGTTAGCTCGGAAAAGGACCTAGGAGTAATTATTAACAAAAACATGACACCAGACATTAACAAAATAGACATACATACATATACCAAGGCTTTTTCCCCCCCTCAAGGGAGGTAGCCAAAAAAGGGAAAGGCATAAAATCACTCCCACCCATTTAATCCCTAAATACACTCCACACCCCTCCCACCCCCCCTCTCATCTGAGCACCTCCTGGATGACGGGTCATCCCTGCACCTTGCCCACCGCCCTGGGTCAGAAGCAGTGTCGCAAGACACAGCACATCCACAGCAAGGCCGCTTCATTTAATCGGCGACCCCCCCTCTCCGTCCCCCCTTGCATATAAGGAGAGGACGGGGAGAAATCCCTTCGGGCTGCGTCAAAATTTGCTCACACATACTACCTCACCCCCCACCCCCCTGCCCATTCCTCCTCATGCAATCACAACATCATCCATATACAACCATTCTCCACTCACCTCTGTCTTCCGTCCTCTCCCGTCCTTCCTCAACAGACATTCCCCTCTTCCCCAAAGCCCCCTTCACCCCATCCATCCACCTCATCCTAGGACGTCCCCTCATGTTCACTCCCTCCATATCTGCCTTCCATACCTCTTTTACTAGTCTTTCTTCACTCATTCTTTCCATGTGTCCAAACCATCCTAATGCTCTTTCATCAACCCTATCTCCCAGCTCCTTTTCCACCCCTGTTCTCCTCCTCACCTCCTCATTTCTCAATCTATCTAGCCTAGTAACCCCCACCATACTTCTCAGACACCTCATCTCAAACACATTCAAACTCCTTCTCTCTTCTTCTCTTATGTTCCATGTTTCTGCACCATACAGTACTGTTGGCACAATCACTCCTTCATACAGTCTCCTCTTCGCATCCATTCCTAAATGTCAATTCCTCATTACACTCTTTAATCCACCAAGGCATTTACTCCCTTCTCTCAATCTACATTCTACCTCCACCTTCACTCCACCTTTCCCTGCCACATTTGCACCCAAGTATCTAAAACTAACCACTTCCTCCAGTCGCTCTCCCTTAATGCTCACTTCCAGTCTACTGCCACTTTCACCCCTTGTACATCTCATCAAAAATAGAGAAACCTACAATTTACTAAAATCAGTGAAGGTGGCCTGTAACTACTTGGTTGAGGTAATGGTAAAGAAAATATTAGTTACACTGATAAGACCAAGATTGGAATATGCTGCTACACTATGGACACCCAGCACAAAAAATATAAAAAAATTAGAAAGAATCCAAAGAGCAGCAACAAAGATGGTACGAACACACTCTAAATTGACATATGAACAAAGATTGTCCAAACTGTTAGGGTGAGTGTGAGTGTTTTTCTGCTAAAAAAAAAATGGCCTAAGAAATTCACGAAATTGCCGAAATTATGAAAGAAATCTTTGAGAGCAAAATCCGTGAGTATGTGGGGCCGTGAACGGTGAACTGCAAATGAGTGAGGGTATACTGTATTCCAAACCCATTACAGGTACTCCTTGTTTAACGACCTACTCGGTTAGCGACGACGCGGAGTTACGACGGGCTTTATGACAGACGTTTAACGTAAATCTCCCGAAGTTACGACGTCGTGTACGATAATTAAGTTGGCTGAGGCAAATTTGTATGATGTTATAATTGAACTTGTACGGTGGATATTAGCTGTGAGGTAAAGTGTTCTGAAGCTTAGGTCTACATTACCATCCTGCAAGCTGCAAAAACTACCTGGGGTACAGTATATACCGGTAGTGGTAAATTTTTAGTTTCAACCATGGGCGCAATATAGCAATAGAAAATTAATTATTAATTTTGTAAATTATAATGTATCAAAGTAATATGCAATTTTGTGAGCGGAAATAAAAAAAAAGGTGCTAAAACAAATTTCGTAAGTAACGAAGTCATGTCGGACGAATGGTACACCATGTTTGTTATGATAGATGCCGATGTCGAAGAAATAAAAGGATGATGAATTTGTCTAACCTAAACTAAACTAACCTGACCTGTGTTTGATAAAGCATTACCTGCAAATTAAATGTCATCCGGCTTGTCCTCGTTGTCGTCGTCGTGAGAGACATTGGCAGACGACAAGATGGCGTCCCGAGCCTATGTTCATTAGCATATTTTCTTGTAGCATGGTATTTCTTACTTACATTTCCGCCCACAAAATTGCATATTACGTTGATACATTTAATTTACAAAATTAATAATTAATTTTCTATTGCTATATTGCGCCCATGGTCGAAACTAAAAAAATACCCCGGTATTCAATATGGAATGTCAGCATACGCGGATTTGGTCATATACGGTAATTTCAGGAACCTAACCACCGTAAATAAACAGTAAAGCTTTAATGTACTGTATAAAAGAGGGAAAATACACGAAAATAAAGATACATGTATTGCTGGACATTGTACATACAGTACATGTACGTATATGTATACACTTTCGCTTAACGACCAATTCGGTTAACGACGGCGCGCTGGTCCCAATTGTCGTCGTTAAATGAGGAGTGGTTGTATAACATGTAATAAATGGATATGGCAGACATACCTTCTCCCTGCTCTTTCCTCTTCAAAATATCTAGGAGATACCGTATCTGTGAATTTTTCTTGAGGGTAGTTAGTACCAACTACCATAACTGAATTTACCGGATATAGAATTACTGTATAAGGAGGACTCACTGTACACTTATAAGACCAAAACTCAAGTATGCAGCAACACTATGGACACCCAGTACCAAAAAGAATATAAGAAAATTAGAATAAAGAAGAAAAGGTAAAAGATGCAGATGGAGAGATGATAATGGAAGAGAAGGCAGTAAGGGGAAGATGGGCAGAATATTTTAGGGAGCTGCTAAATGTGAAGGAGGATAGGGAGGGAAAGATAGTTGCAGTGGGAAGTGCTAAGAAAATGACCATGATGAGTGAGGAAAATGGAGAAATAAGGAAGGATGAAGTGTAGGCAGTTGTTAAGATGATGAAAGCAGGTAAGGCACCTGGTCTGGATGGATGCCATGCAGAATGTCTAAAAAAAGGAGGTACAGTGATGATGGACTGCTGCTGAGGTTATTTAACCACTTCACTACGGGACTTAAATCTCTTGGGCAGCAGCCAATGCCAGCCGTACGACGTGTCGTAATAATACTCGCATCATAAAATATAGTCACCGCTTATATCGATCGTTCTCTCTTTCACCCGCGAATTTTGAAAACCACAGAGAATGGGATTCAGGGCACATTTGGGAGAATGTAAAAACACAGGGGCGACTACAATAAATATAATGGCAGCGTCGCGAATCCACTTGCTCCTCATGACGCCTACGTAGGCGGCACTATGGAAGGGGTTAATGTTTGCTGGAGAGAGGGTAGAGTGCCTGTATAGTTCCACTTTACAGGGGGAAAAGGGGACAAGTGTGAATGTAGTAGTTTCAGAGGGATTAGCCTGTGAAGTGTAGTTGGGAAGGCTTATGGGAGGATCTTGATTGAGAGGATTAGGAGAGGAAGAGAGGGAGCAATTGGTGAGGAACAGTGTGGATTTAGGACGGGTAGAGGTTGTGTAGATCAGATTTTTGTGGTAAGACAGATATATGAGAAAGCTATAGGAAAAGGTAAGGATGATTTTTGGGCTTTTATGGATTTGGAAAAGGCTTATGACAGGGTAGACAGAAAGGCACTGTGGGAGGTTTTGCGAATATACAGGATAGAAGGAAAGCTTCTAGGAGCTGTCGAGTTTTTACGAGAGTAGTAGAGCATGTGTCAGGATTAGAAATGGAGAGAGTGAGTGGTTAGAGGTAAAGGTTGGACTTCGTCAGGGATGTGTTATGTCACGCTGGCTGTTCAACTTATACATGGATGGGGTGGTGCGAGAAGTAAATGCAATGGTGGTGGGTCAGGAATTGGAGACGGTTAAAGAAAATGGAGAAAAGTGGGAGGTGAGCCTGCTGTTGTTTGTGGATGACACTGCACTTGTGGCAGGATCAGAGGAGGGATTGAGGAAGTTAGTGACAGAGTTTGGGAGAGTGTGTGAAAGAAGAAAATTGAAGGTAAATGTGGGTAAAAGTAAGGTGATGAGATGTACAAGGGGTGAAAGTGGCAGCAGACTGGAAGTGAACATTAAGGGAGAGCAACTGGAGGAAGTGGATAGTTTTAGATACTTGGGTGCAAATGTGGCAGGAAAGGGTGGAGTAGAGGTGGAGGTAGAATGTAGATTGAGAGAAGCGAGTAAATGCCTTGGTGGATTAAAAAGTGTAATGAGGAAGACATTTGGGAATGGATGCTAAGAGGAGACTGTATGAAAGAGTGATTGTGCCATCAGCACTGTATGGGGGCAAAAACATGGAACATAAGAGAGGAAGAGAGAAGGAGTTTGAATGTGTTTGAGATGAGATGTCTGAGAAGTATGATGGGGGTTACTAGTCTAGATAGAGTGAGAAATGAGGAAGTAAGGAGGAGAACAGGGTGGTAAAGGAGTTGGGAGATTGGGTTGATGAAAGAATATTAGGATGGTTTTTACACATGGAAAGAATGAGTGAAGAAAGACTAGTAAAAGAGGTATGGAAGGCAGATGTGGAGGGAGTGAACATGAGGGGGCGTCCTAGGATGAGATGGATGGATGGGGTGAAGGGGGCTTTGGGGAAGAGGGGAATGTCTGTTGAGGAAGGATGGGAGAGAACAGAAGACAGGGGTGAAAGGAGAATGGTTGTATATGGATGATGTTGTGATAATTGTGATGCATGAGGTGGAATGGGTGGGGGTATGGGGGATGAGTTAGTATGTGTGAGAAAAATTTTATGCAGCCCGAAGGGACTTCTCCCCGTCCTCTCCTTTTCTGCATGGGGGGACGGAGAGGGGGGTTGCCGATTTAATGAAGCGATCTTGCTGTGGATGTGCTGTGTCTTGCAACACTGCTTCTGACCCAGGGCAGTGGACAAGCTGCAGGGATGACCCGTCATCCAGTATGTATGTAGAAAGAATACAAAGAGCAACAACAAAACTGGCACCAACTCTTTCCAAAATGACATACGAACAAAGACTGTCCAAATTAGAATTACCAACTCTGGAACAAAGAAAGGAAAAAGGAGACCTATCTATAGAATTATGAAAAGAATGGAAATCTTAGATAAGAATGATTTATTGAAATGGGACAATGGAAAAACAAGAAGACACGAAAAGAAACTCAAAAAGATAATTACAGAAGAGATCTGAAAAAAATAGCTTCCCACACAGAGTGATAGATACCTGGAACAAATCAGACAAAGAAACAGTGTGTGCAAACACTATTCAAGATTTTAAGAAAAAATTTGGTGCTGAAAGATACAAATATGAGTCACCACGAGCATAGCTCCCTTTCTGTATGATACAACTAGGTAACTAGTACATCTGCTTTTCCATTAATCTTCCCACAAATCCTGGAAATCCTCAAAATGTGTGCTCATTAAAATTATTTGTTTACAGTTAAGACTGAGCGAAGGGCTGTAGCTAGAAAGAGTACAGCAGCAAGACCTTGTACACCTCCCAAGGAGGTGCTGAATATGGTTGAACAAGAAAAGAAGGGAATAGCCAGGGTATGTATTTTTCATTCTTTTTTGGTAAATATACTATTATCTCATAGTATTAGTGAGTTGTAGTTGCGTTGTTCTCTAGACTGTCTGTGTAGGTTGTAGTTCTCTTATATATTAATTTTTATCACCTTGTTCCAGTTGTTACATGTTTTTTGTTATGATATGAATTTAATATTAGCAATAGTGTTCAGATACATTCCTTTGAATTCTTCATAAGCTATACAATTAATTTCCTCATATGGAGAAAGAGGAAAAGGACAAAAGGTAGGGAGGTGCCTAGAGTGAACTCTTTAAAGGAAAAGGAGGAGTACAAGAAGAAGCTGAGGGAGGAGTGGGAGGGAGTGAGGGATAGAGTAGAGTTAGGAGTGGAGGAGGAATGGGGATGTTTCAAGGAGGGAGTCACAAAGTGTGCAAAGATGGTGTGTGGAACAAGAAGGACAGGAGGAAATAGAAGGAAGGGTAGTGAATGGTGGGATGAGGAAACAAAGAAGGTTTTAGAAGAGAAGAAGTGAGCTTTCACAGATTGGTTACAAAATAGGACGAGGGAGTCATATGAGAGGTACAAAGAAAAGAAAAGAGAAATAAAGCAAAAGGTAAAGGAGGCAAAGAGGAGAGCAGATGTGAAATGGGGTATGAGTATGACAGAAAATTTTGAAAGTAATAAAAAGATGTTTTGGAAAGAAATTAAGAGAGGAAGAGGAGGGAATCAAGTAAAGAAGAAAAGGTAAAAGGTGCAGATGGAGAGATGATAATGGAAGAGAAGGCAGTAAGGGGAAGATGGGCAGAATATTTTAGGGAGTTGCTTAATGTGAAGGAGGATAGGGAGGGAAAGATAGCTGCAGTGGGAAATGCTAAGAAAATGAGAGTGATGAGTGAGGAAAATGGAGGAGAAATAAGGAAGGATGAAGTGAAGGCAGTTGTTAAGATGATGAGAGCAGGTAAGACACCTGGTCTGGATGGATGTCATGCAGAATGTCTAAAAAAAAGGAGGTACAGTGATGGTGGACTGGCTGGTGAGGTTATTTAATGTTTGTTTAAGAGAGGGTAGAGTGCCGGAGGACTGGAGGAGTGCCAGTATAGCTCCACTTTACAAGGGAAAAGGGGACAAGTGTGAGTGTAGTAGTGTCAGAGGGATTAGCTTGTTAAGTGTAGTTGGGAAGGCTTATGGGAGGATCTTGATTGAAAGGATTAGGAAAGGAAGAGAGGGAGTAATTGGTGAGGAACAGTGTGGATTTAGGACGGGTAGAGGTTGTGTAGATCAGATCTTTGTGGTAAGACAAATATGTGAGAAAGCTATAGGAAAAGGTAAGGATGATTTTTGGGCTTTTATGGATCTGGAAAAGGCTTACGACAGGGTAGACAGGAAAGCACTGTGGGAGGTTTTGCGGATATACGGGATAGGAGGAAAGCTTCTAGGAGCTGTCGAGTTTTTACGAGAGTAGTAGAGCATGTGTCAGGATTAGAAATGGAGAGAGTGAGTGGTTCGAGGTAAATGTTGGACTTCGTCAGGGATGCGTTATGTCGCCCTGGCTGTTAAACTTGTACATAGATGGGGTAGTGCGAGAGGTAAATGCAAGGGAAGTGGGTCAGGGATTGGAGATGGTTAAAGAAAATGGAGAAAAGTGGGAGGTGAGCCAGCTGTTGTTTGCAGACGACACCGCTTGTGGCAGGATCATAGGAGGGATTGAGGAAGTTGGTGACAGAGATTGGGAGAGTGTGTGATAGAAGAAAGCTGAAGATAAATATTGGTATATGTAAAGTGATGAGATGTACAAGGGGGGAAAGTGGCAGCAGACTGGAAGTGAGCATTAAGGGAGAGCGACTGGAGGAAGTGGATAGTTTTAGATACTTGGGTGCAAATGTGGCAGGAAAAGGTCGAGGGGAGGTGGAGGTAGAATGTAGATTGAGAGAAGTGAGTAAATGCCTTGGTGGATTAAAAAGTGTAATGAGGAATAGACATTTGGGAATGGATGCTAAGAGGAGACTGTATGAAAGAGTGATTGTGCCAACAGCATTATATGGGGCAGAAACATAGAACATAAGAGAGGAAGAGAGAAGGAGTTTGAATGTGTTTGAGATGAGGTGTCTGAGAAGTATGATGGGGGTTACTAGTCTAGATAGAGTGAGAAATGAGGAGGTGAGGAGGAGAACAGGGGTGGAAAGGGAACAAGGAGATAGGGTTGATGAAAGAGCATTAGGATGGTTTGGACACATGGAAAGATTGAGTGAAGAAAGACTAGTAAAAGAGGTATGGAAGGCAGATGTGGAGGGAGTGAACATGAGAGGACGTCCTAGGATGAGGTGGATGGATGGGGTGAAGGGGGCTTTGGGGAAAAGGAGAATGTCTGTTGAGGAAGGACGGGAGAGGACAGAAGACAGGGGTGAAAGGAGAATGGTTGTATATGGATGATGCTGTGATGCATGAGGTGGAATGGGTGGGGGGATGGGGGGAGAGTTAGTATGTGTGAGCAAAATTTGATGCAGCCTGAAGGGATTTCTCCCCGTCTTCTTTTATGCATGGGGGGACGGAGAGGGGATGTCGCCGATTTAATGAAGCGATCTTGCTGTGGATGTGCTGTGTCTTGTGACACTGCTTCTGACCCAGGGCAGTGGACAAGGTGCAGGGATGACCCGTCATCCAGGAGGTGCTAAGATGAGAGGGAGGGTGGAGGGGTGTGGAGTGTATTCAGGGATGGAATGGGTGGGAGTGATTTTATGCCTTTTCCTTTTTGGCTACCTCCCTTGTAAAGGGGAAGAAGCCTTGGTATATGTATGTTTGCTTTATACTTTTATCATAATTGATTCAACATTGTTTTTTCCTTCTGTTACCTTTGTCTTTTTTGGTCAGAAATACTCCTTGTTTTTCCTTTCTATTCTTAATCCAGCAGTTGTATAGACCTTGTCACACAGTGTTTGTTGAAAGAGTGTTAGGATGGTTTGGACACATGGAAAGAATGAGTGAAGAAAGACTAGTAAAAGGTATGGAAGGCAAATATGGAGGGAGTGAACATGAGGGGACGTCCTAGGATGAGGTGGATGGATGGGGTGAAGGGGGCTTTGGGGAAGAGGGGAATGTCTGTTGAGGAAGGACGGGAGAGAACAGAAGATAGGGGTGAATGGAGAATGGTTGTATATGGATGATGCTGTGATGCATGAGGTGGAATGGGCGGGTGGATGGGGGGTGAGGTAGTATGTGTGAGCAAAATTTGACACAGCCCGAAGGGATTTCTCCCTGTCTTCTCCTATTATGCATGGGGGGATGGAGAGGGGGGGTTGCCGATTCAATGAAGCGACCTTGCTATGGATGTGCTGTGTCTGGCGACACTGCTTCTGACCCAGGGCAGTGGACAAGGTGCAGGGATAACCCGTCATCCAGGAGGTGCTAAGATAAGAGGGAGGGTGGAGGGGTGTGGAGTGTATTCAGGGATGAAATGGGTGGGAATGATTTTATGCCTTTTCCTTTTTGGCTACCTCCCTTGTAAGGGGGAAAAAGCCTTGGTATATGTATGTGTATGCTTCTGACTCAGGGTAGTGGACAAGGTGTAGGGATGACCCGTCATCCAGGAGGTACTATGATGGGAGGGAGGGTGGAGGGGAGTGGAGTGTATTCAGGTATGGAATGGGTGGGAATGAGTTTATGCCTTTTCCTTTCTGGCTATCTCCCTTGTAAAGGGGAAAAGCCTTGTTATATGTATGTATGTATGTACATTGTCTCTAACCCGATTTGCCTTTTCTTTAATTACTTGAATGATTGTATCTTTTGCATTTTCCTGCATCTGTTGTACTATTTCTTTAAAGACAATTTCTTCATTTTCTCTGTTTTGACTCCATTTCTTAATCTTTTGCATACTTTACTCACTTAAGTTTTCTTAAATATTTTCAGTCATTTCTTGTATTTTATTTACCTCTTTTTATAATTGCTCACTATTGGTAGTATCATTAATCTTCATTTTTTTTAAATTCATTTCACATTTAACTTCTATTATGAAATTTTTCATCATCTTGAGTTTGTTCCCAAGTTCAGAGTTTGATATCTTCAGATTGGATATTTTGTTGTTAGCTTGGGCTAAACATTACATTAGTTCTACAATCTCCTTCCTTAATTCAGTGAATTCGTTCTCCCACCATTCTCTCTGGTTACTGATTTCCCCTTCCATGTCTGTGATTTGATTCATATTTCTTTTTTTGCACTTACCAAAAACGGAAAAGGAGTCTTCATTATACAATTTAAATCTTGCTGCTGGTGTTCCCATTGGTCTGTTTGCAATGTACTTTGGCGTAGCATACATATACCATATACATATATATATATATGTGTATATACAGTATATATATATATATATATATATATATGTGTATATACAGTATATATATATATATATATATATATATATATATACACATATACCAAGGGCTTTTTCCCCCTTACACGGGGGGGTAGCCAAAAAGAAAAAAGGCATAGAAATAACTCCCACCCATTTCATTTCCCATATATTCCACTCCCCTCCACCCTCCTCCCTCCCTCCTATCTTGGCACCTCCTGGATGATGGGTCATCCCTGCATCCTGTCCACTGCCCTGGGTCAGAAGCAGTGTCGCAAGACGCAGCACATCCACAGCAAGGCCGCTTCATAAATTCAGCGACCCCCCCCCTCTCCATCCCCTCATGCAGGAAAGGAGAAGACGGGGAGAAATCCCTTCGGGCTGCATCAAATTTTTTCTCATACATACTTCCTCACCCCCCATCCCCCACCCACTCCCCCTCATGCATCACAGCCTCATCTATACACAACCCTTCTCCATTCACCCCTATCTTCTGTCCTCCCCCATCCTTTCTCTACATTCCTCTCTTTTGTAAAGCCCCTTTCACCCCATCCATCCATCTCATCTTAGGACGGCCCCTCATATACACTCCTACCACCTCCGCCTTCCACACTTCTTTTACTAATATTTCTTCACTCATTCTTTCCATGTGTCCAAACCATCCTAATATTCTTTCATCAACCCTATCTCCCAGCTCCTTTTCCACCCCTGTTCTACTCCTCACCTCCTCATTTCTCACTCAATCTAGCCTAGTAACCCCTATCATACTTCTCAGACATTTCATCTCAAACACATTCAAACTACTTCTCTCTGGTGGGGGAAAAGAATACTGACACCGAGTATTTCCACTTGAATCATAAACGGCGACAAAAAAGGGACAGGGGATGGGATTAGGAGTCCTACTACCTGTAGCCCCAAAAGGGGACATTCCTAAAAAAGAAAGAAAGTTTGGCATAGCTCCCCTAGATATCTCTGCTTTCGAGTTGACATTCGTCTCGAAATCATCGTTTTTATTTTCTTTCATCTCTTGTTAGATCACTAACACTGCAGAGAAATAAGTTAGTATAACCAAGTGCTCACCCTCCCATTCAATACAAACTAGGCTTCCTGTTTTCCTTGCACTATTAACCTCTTCCCTCCGGGGCACATCGCACGTCTGGCAGCATTAGCTGCCTGACGTGCGATGTCTCGTCATAATAATCGCATTATAAAAAATAAAGTCAGTGCTAAATTGTCCGTTCTCTTACACCGTGTATTTTGATAACCATAGGAAACTGATGAAGCCAGTTTAGAGAGAATGAAAATTATTTAGGTACAACTACAATAAATATAATCAAGATGGTGACTTCGGCATCAGCGAGTACCTACTTGCACCGTATGGAAGTGGTTAAGAATTTTGGTTTGGACACATGGATGGTTTGGACACATGGAAAGAATGAGTGAAGAAAGACTAGTAAAAGAGGTATGGAATGCAGATGTGGAGGGAGTGAACATGAGGGGACATCCTAGGATGAGGTGGATGGATGGGATGAAGGGGGCTTTGGGGAAGAGGGGAATGTCTGTTGAGGAAGGACAGGAGAGGACAGAAGATAGGGGTGAATGGAGAATGGTTGTATATGGATGAACTTGTGATGCATGAGGTGGAATGGGTGGGGGAGGATGGGGGGTGAGGTAGTATGTGTGAGCAAAATTTGATGCAGCCCGAAGGGATTTCTCCCTGTCTTCTATTATGCATGGGGGGACGGAGAGGGGGGGGGTCGCCGATTTAATGAAGCGGCCTTGCTGTGGATGTGCTGTGTCTTGCGACACTGCTTCTGACCCTGGGCAGTGGACAAGGTGCAGGGATGACCCGTCATCCAGGAGGTGCTAAGATAAGAGGGAGGGTGGGGGAGTGTGGAGTGTATTCAGGGATGGAATGGGTGGGAATGATTTTATGCCTTTTCCTTTTTGGCTACCTCCCTTGTAAGGGGGAAAAAGCCTTGGTATATGTATGTATGTAATAAGAATTTTCATCTTCGACAGTCTATGGACCTCAAGTGAGATGTTGACAGTTGAGAAGCTCGATAGTGTGTATGTGTGTGTATGTGCACATTTGTATATATGTGTGTGTGTGTGTGTAAAATACATTCTAGGTCTCACTGAGGCCTATGCACAGTGACACTAAATGATAAAAGGAAGAAGGCCCCCCAAAGGTACTGTGCCATCCCCCCCACCCACACACACACACCCTTCTTCCCAGGGTGGAATTGACAACCAACCTATGTTCAGAATCCCTCACCTTCCCCCACCTATACCTGAAGATATGGCCCCAAGGGGCCTATGATAGGGAGATAGGAATACTACCACTGTTACTAAATGGGATGTAGCTAAGGGATTAGGACTCCCCCTTTCAGTTTTTCTCATACAGATTGACTGTCAATAAAAAAGAAAGTAGAAAGAAAGAAGAAACTAACAGAACATAACAAGGAATAGCTGCAAGAACTATTGATTTATCTATTTACTGTATCTACCAGTAGGGTTCTTCCTTCTTATAAGGGAAGTAATCAGCTAAATGCATGCACCCACCACCACCCATTTTCCTTTCATTGTAGCACCTTTAAATGAAGGATCATCCCTGCCTGGGTCAGAAGCAATACAGCAAGACAGCACGTCCACACCAGGGCCAACCACAGCATTTACATGGCAACCCTCCTTCCTCATCCTCTTATGCAAAAATAAAGAAAAAGAGTAAGCCCTTCAGGCTGCATTGATTTATATTTCAAAACAAAGAGAAAACCCTTCTGGCTGCATTGATTTATATTTCATTCACAACCATTCTCCACTCACAACTATCTCTTGCTTTCTCCTTTCCCTGCTCAATAGACATTCCCCCTTTACACAAAGCCCCTTTAACCCCATCCGTCCATCTCATTCTTGGTCTCTCCCTCAGGTTTAATCCATCCACCTCTGCCTTCCACACTCTTTTTGCTAGTCTTTCCTCATTCATTCTTTCTATGTGCCCTAACCATCCCAGTATTCTTTCATCTACCCTATCTGCTAGCATCCTTTCCACCCCCATTCTTCTTCTCACCTGGTCATTTCTTGCTCTATCCATCCTTGTAACACTGACCATACTTCCCAAACACTTCGTCTCAAACCCATTTAAATTTATTCCTAAAAAAAGCAAATATGGACCATACAGTTTCATAGGTATAATCATCCCTTCATTTAATATCTCATTTCATCCATTCACAGATGCACATTTCTCATGACACTTTTCAATCCCCCAAAATATTTGCTTCTCTCACCTTACAGGTGATTTCCACTCCCACTCCTGCATCTTTTGCCATATGCATCCCCAAATACTTAAAACTGTCTACTGCCTTCAGCTTCTTTCCTGTAAGACTTACTTCCAACTTTTTGTCACCCTTCTCCATGTACACCTCATCACATTTACTTTCAACTTCCCATTGCATACCTTCCCAGACTCCTTCACTGCCTTAGTCCCTCCTCTGACCCTGCCACAAGTGTAATGTCATCCACAAACAACAACTGGCTCAATTTCCACTTCCCTCCACTATCTCTAACCATCACCTTCACACTTACCTCCCATACCACCCCATCCATGTACACATTGAACAGCCATTGTGACATGACAGCCCTGACACAGCCCCACCTTTACTTCAAACCTAATTTTCTCCATTTTGAATCCTTATAGGCTCTATTAATCTCATAAAAACTCTTGACTGCCCTTAACAGCTTTCCCCCAATCCCATAGATCTGCAGTATTTCCCAGAGT
Organism: Oratosquilla oratoria; assembly: GCF_046742065.1. Taxonomy (NCBI): domain Eukaryota; kingdom Metazoa; phylum Arthropoda; class Malacostraca; order Stomatopoda; family Squillidae; genus Oratosquilla; species Oratosquilla oratoria. Next base: position 48,108,526 of record NC_134799.1, read on the forward strand.
GCCTTCCTATCTACATAAACCCTCTCTAAATCCATAAAGGCCCATGAAGCATCCTTGCCTTTTGGCAAGAACTTTTTACAAATCTGCCTTACCTTGAAAATTTTATCCATACATCCTCTACCTTTCATGAAAACACACTGCTTCTCACCAATATTTTGATGCAGCTCAAAGGGATTTCTTCCTGTCTTCAATGTCAGTGCACAAGGGGATGGAAGAAGGTCACAGATTAAATGAAGCGGCCTTGCTGTGGATGTGCCATGTCTTGGTGTATTACTTCTGAACCAGGGTGATGGGTGAGATGTAGGGATGACCCCATCATCCATGAGGAGCCAAGTTGAGAGGGAGGGAGGAAAGTGTGGTGAATGGGGGTGGAATGGGTGGGAGAGTAATTATGCCTTTTGACTTTGGCTACTTCCCTTGTAAGGGTAAAAGCTCTTGGTATTTGTATGTATAAACCCTTGCAACTACACTCAACAAACTGATCACTTTAAAACTACTACAGTCACATTTGTCCCTTTTCCTTTGTAAAGCAGAACTATACAGCCACTCTTCCAGTCCTCTGGCATTGTCCCTTTCCTGAGACACACATTAAACAATCTTACTGGCCAATCCACTATAAAATTATCTCCCTTTTTCAGACAGTTTGCATTATATCCATCCAACTCAGTAATTTCAGATAATTCCTAGTAAAAGTTAGTTATGTTTACTTATTTCTTTCTTTTCTTCTTCAGAAATTGGAATTGCCAACTGTCATGCCAAAATATGAGCCTCATTTATGCTCCAAGTCATGTATTGTATCCTCTGTTGGAAGTATGAATGAATACAAGGGGAAGTCCCCTCTCGCTTTTCCTATTTATTATAATTGGAGAAGGTAAGTATAAGCTTCCTTTCGAAGAATGAATTTATTATAATAATTTAGTAGATCAGTGAGGACCAATGATGGGTATCTGCATTTGGTAGTCTTACAAGATGGACAAGAGAGCTGCCCATTTTCAAAACCCATCAACCTCCTCACTATCATGAGGTATAGCCCTGAATCCCTGAGGAGCTGACACTCCATCTCAGGACTGGGCCCAAGATCTTTCATAACTTCAACTGTATTTCTCACACTTTTTCACACATAGAGAGCTGATAGCCGGCAACTAATCTCCTCTCCCTACCACTTTTAGCTGATGATACAGAAATAGTCCTATGCTGATATAACACAGACAACAGCCCAAAGTTTCTTTCCCGAGAGATCTGTGGGAGGCTCTGAGGACCTACCTGCAAGATGACAGTGAGGCTGCCCATTTTCAAAACATGTTAACCCCCACCTCCATTAAGAAGTACAGCCCTAAGAGGTTGACATTCTTCTGTATTTCTTATACTTTTTCACACAAGGGTAGCTGATAACTAGTGACTGCTCTCCTCCTCCTTTCACTTTGAGCTGGTGATATAGAAACATCCCCACTTTGAAACAACATAGACAGCAGTCCAGGGTTTCTTCTTGGACAAAAGTCTGTGGGAGGTTCTGAGAACCATTGTCAGCATATGTAGGACTGGAGGTTTTTGACTTAGTGGAGCTCAAGGTGACTCTTTGGTCCAGTCCAGAGACCAAGTGCAGGCCCCCCTCAGGGCCACACCTCTCTGGGGAGGTGGGGATAAAACATGTCCACTTGTGGGTATTCTTGGGCAACTCGTGTGATTGATAAGTTTTATTGAAATACATACAAACACACAGGACACCTGATACAGAAGCCAAAACCCTCTTAGTAGAATGACATGAAAGTGGCAGGAACACAATTCTATGCCAGAAGCCTTATCAACTCACCCCTCACATTACATCTCACAAGCACCATCAACAGAGCACAACAAAAAAAGAATCACAAGTAACATACTACTCAAACATCTACCACAACCTGCTCCCCAAACCACAAAAAAAATCCACACAGAAGCACATTAATACCCAGATAACTAAACAAGCCTTTCAAGAAAGACCACCTAATTCAATATTCCAACAGCAACAACCCCAAGATATGTCCCACAGAGAAAATCCTCCTGCACCAGACAAAAACCTCACAGTGTTTGCACTCAGGTATCTGTCATTAAAACAATACCAACAGAGAATAGGCATGGCCACCAATTCAAACTGCCCCTGATGCAACCACCACACAGAAGACACATCACCTCATACTACAATGGCCTACACTGTATCCCTTGACAACACTCCTCTCATAGTGACTTGTTATCCTGCCTGGAGGCTGCAAGAGATGCGTAATGGATTTATTGATTGGTTGATTGACTATACATTGTCTTCCTGCTATGAAGTTGGTTATACACTTTTTGTCATTGTTATGAATATCTGTTGGTTATCTTTTTGGATACTGAAATATGTGTCTAGGGACTTTGTAAGAAGCCTTGTTCATATCTATGACTACCAAAACTGAAGATGAGAAGGTTGGTGAAAGAGTATTTGGATGGTGTAGACACATGGAAAGAATGAGTGAAGAAAGTTAGTAGAAGAGGTGTGGAAGGCAGAGATGGTTGGAGTGAACAAGAAGGGACAACTAAGGATGAGATGGATGGATGGGGTGAAAGAGGTGTTGGGCAAGAGGGGGATGTCTGTTGGGCAAGGAAGGGAGAAGGTATGAGATAGGGGTGAGTGGAAAATGGCTGTGTATGGATGATACTATAATGCTAGGAAGGGAAGAAATGATATTTTGACACAGTCTGAAAAGATTTCTTACTGTCTTCTATTTTTCTGCATGAAAGGACAGAGAAGATGGTTCACCAATTAAGTGAAGCAGCCTTGCTGTTGATGTGCTTTGTCTTGCTGCATTGCTTCTGACCCAGGGCAGTGGGTGGGGTACAGGGATGACCTGTCCTCCATGAGGAGCTAAGGTGAGAAGGAGGAAAGGGTGGTGGATGAGAGTGAAATGGGTGGGAGTGGGTATATTCCTTTTGACTTTGGCTACCTCCCTGATAAGGATGAAAAAGCCCTTGGTATATTATACCTATATCTGATAGCTTTTTTCCCCTTTATAAGGGAGATATCCAAGTCAGAAGTACTTACCTATTTCCACCCATTTCACTCCCTTCTGCCACCCCTTCCACCTCTCCCATCTCAATTCCTATTGGATGACAGGTCATCCCTGCATCTGCCAACTGCCCTGGGCCAAATGCAATGCAGCAACACATTACATCCACAGCAAGGCTGCTTCACTTAACCAGTGACCCCCCCCCCCTCCTCTCTGTCCCCTCATGCAGGCTGTGTCAAAATATCATTCACACTATATTTGATATTCACCTCTGAGCCTGAAATTGTGGAAGAAATAAACTATAAAACACCAATTGGAAAAAGTGACCACATACTAATAGAGATCGAGCTTAAGGAACAAAATATTGTGAGAAGGAACGAGAAACATAGAGAAGGAAGATTAATGTACAACAAAACTGACTTTGTAAAACTTAGAAAAAAAATTCAAAATGCCTTTTGGGAAAAATGTGCAAATGATGAAACAAAGATGGAAGAGAAATGGAACATTTTTAAAGAAATATATAAGGAGGGAATAGACAAACATGTGCCTAAACAGAAACAGAAAAGGGAGTACATAAAGTGTTGGTATAATAAAAAATGTAGTGCTGCTAAAGATAGAAGAGACAAAGCTTGGAAAAGACGGAAAAGGGACTAAATGGCAAACATGCATAAAACTGAGAAATGAATACATAGACATACGAAGAGAAGAAACTATGAAAAAGATATAATAGCACAATGCAAAGATCAACCTAAACTATTTTACAGATATGTAAATGACAAACTAAAAGACAAACATGAAATAGTGAAACTGTGTGAAGGAAATAAAGAATACACAGAAGATGTAGAAATGGCTGAAGTAATGACCAAACACTTTAAATCTGTATTTACAATTGAAAGCTCACAGATGTGGGATGATAGTTACCAAGAAGGATCCCCTAAAATTAAAGAAATAACGGTGACACAGAAAGAAATAAGGGACCAAATATGGAAACTCATTGTCAGAAAGTCACATGGGCCAGACAGAATAGTGAACTAGATATTAAAAGAATGTATAGATGAACTCACAGATAAAATACATAAGATAAATGACTTCTCACTCGAAGAAGGAAAAGTACCACAGGACTGGAAAAATGCTAATATTGTACCAGTATATAAAGAGGAAATAAAGAAAATCCAACAAACTATAGACAGGTATCCCTTACAAGCACAATTGCAGAAATATGTGAAAGAGTTATCAAAAATTATTGGACTAAACACTTGGAAGAGAACAAAATACTAAACTCCAACCAATTTGGATTTAGAAGTGGAAGATCATGTACTACAAACTTAATATGCTTTTACTCAAGATTGGTAGATATAATACAAGAAAGAGATGGCTGGGCAGACTGTGCCTTCCTGGACCTACAAAAAGCTTCTGACAAAGTACCACACAAAAAACTACTAAGAAAAATTGAAACAATTGGTGGAATACAAGGAAAAATATTGGAATGGATGAAAGACTTCTTGGAAGGAAGAAAAATGAGAGTGATACTTGGAGAAAAGAATTCAGATTGGGTAAACATGATAAGTGGAGTCCCCCAAGGCTCTGTGTTGGCTCCGATAATGTTTGCTGTTTATATAAGCGACATGGATGAAGGAATTGAATGTTATATAAATTTCTTTGCAGATGATGTGAAACTATTGAAGAGAGTGAGTAACGAAGAAGATTGCAAATCTTTTCAGGAAGACCTAGACAAAGTCTGGAATTGGAGTAAAAAGAACGAAGTGAATTTCAACATTAAGAAATGTAGTGTAATGGAATTCAGGAAAAGTAAAAATAGAATATCCGGTAAATACAAAATTGGAACAAAGGAAGTTACAAAAGTAAACTCAGAGATAGGAGTAATTATCTCAAACAACATAACACCAAGCAAACATGTAAACAAAATAGTTGGAGAAACCTACAATTCAATAAGATCAATGAAAGTGGCCTTTGACGACATGGACGAGGAAATGACAAAGAGAATACTAGTTACACTGATAAGACCAAAATTGGAATATGCAGTGTCACTATGGACACCCAGTACAATAAAAAACATAAAGATGGCACCAACACTTAGCAAGTTGACATATGAACAAAGATTGGACAAACATAATTTATTAACTCCAGAGCAAAGAAGAGAAAGAGGCAATTTGATAACCATCTATGGAATTATGAAAGGGATGGAAATCCTTGATAGGGATTATCTACTTAAATGGGACAGAAGAAATACAAGAGGACACAAGAAGAAACTTAAGAAGGACAGTTACAGGAGAGATCTGAAAAAGAACAGCTTTCCACACAGAGTAATAGATACATGGAATAAGTTGAAAGAGAAAACAGTGAGTGCTGAAACTATACATGGCTTTAAGAAAGAATTGGAAGGTCTCTACAAGCATAGCTTTTCTCCCGCAAAACACAACTAGATAAATAAATACATGCTGGAATACACAGCAACACTATGGACACCCAGTACTAAAAGGAATATAAAGAAATTAGAAAGAATACAGAGAGCAATGACAAAGTTGGCACCAGCTCTTTCCAAATTAACATACGAACAAAGATTATCCAAATTGGAATTACTAACACTGGAACAGAGAAGAGAAAGAGATCTATTGACTCTATAGAATCATGAAAGGAATGGAAATCCTTGATAGGAATGATTAATAAAATGGGACAATGGAAAAACAAGAGGACATAAAAAGACACTCAAAAAGGATAACTATAGAAGAGATCTGGGAAAAAAAAAAAAAAAAATAGCTTCCCACACAGAGTGCTGGATACCTGGAATAATTTAGATAAAGAAACAGTGTGTGCAAACATTATTCAAGCTTTTAAGAAAAAACTTGATGCTGAAAGATACAAAGATGGGTCACCATGAGCATAGCTCCCTTCCTGTATAACACAACTAGGTAAATACATAAGCATCCCCTACCCAGCATCCCCCATCCATCCCTTCCTCCCTTGTGTAACAGTGTCATCCATACACAGTCATTCTCCACACAGCCCTATCTCCTGCCTTCTCCCTTCCTTGCTCAACAGACATTCCCCTCTTGTTCAACACCCCTTTCACCCCATCCATCCATCTCATCCTCAGTTGTCCCCTCGAGTTCACCCCCACCACCTCTGCCTTCCACACCTGTTTTACCAATCTTTCATTACTCATTCTTTCCATGTGTCCAAACCATCCCATTATTCTTTCAGCTCTATCTGCCATCTCCTCCTCACATCCTCGATTCTCACTCTATCCAACTTAGTAACCCCTACCATATGTCTCAGATATTTCATCTCAAACATATCTAAACTTTTCCTCTTTGCCTCTCTTAAATTCCAAATATGCTACGTACAATGCCATAGGCATAATCTCCTCTTTGCATCCATTACCATTTGCCTGTTTCTCATAACACTTTTCAAATCCCCAAAGGTATGTACTTGCTTCTGTCATTCTACAATTTACCTCCACCTCCATTCTCTCCTCTCCTGCCACATGTGACCCCAAATATCTAGAGCTATCCACTTCCAGCCTCTCTCCTTTTAGACTTACTTCCAACTTGGTACCACCCTCTGCCCTTGTATATCTCATCACCTTTTACCCACATTTACCTTGAACTTTCTCCTATTGCATACTTTCCCAAACTCTGTCACAAACTCCCTTAATACTTCCTGTAATCCTGCTACAAGTGCAGTGTCATCAGCAAACAACAACTGGCTCACCTCCCACTTCTCTCCATTTTCTTTAACCATCTCCAATCACCTATCCATTACCCTTGCCTTTACTTCATGCACCACCCCAACCATGTACACATTAAACTGCCATGGGGACATGACACATCCCTGATGCAGTCCCACCATTACCTCAAACCACTCAATCTCTCCATTTCCCATTCTAACATAGGCTTTACTACTCTTGTAAAAACTCTTGACTGTCCTTAACAGCTTTCCCCTATTCTATATATCTGCAGAACCTCATAATGCCTTCCTACCTACCCTGTCATAACCCTTTTCTAAACCCATAAAGGTCCAAAAACATCCTTACCTTTTCCTAAAGCTTTCTCACATATTTGCCTTACCTCTCCTAAAACCCACACTGTTCCTCACCAATTACTCCCTCTGTACCTCTCCTAATCCTCTCAATTAAAACCCTCCCATGAGCCTTCCCAATTACACTCAACAAATGGATCCCTCTGAAACTACTGCACTTACAATTGTTCCCTTTTCCCTTGTAAAGTGAAACTATACAGGCACTCTACCCTCCCTTAGACACACATTAAATAACCTTACTAACCAGTCCACTATTACTGTACCTCCTTTCTTCAGACACTGCATGACACCCATCTAACCCAGGTGCCTCACCTGTTCTCATAATTTTCGGAGCTACTTGCACCTCATCTTTTCTTATTTATCCTCCATTTTTCTCTCCCATCACTGTCATGATTTTTAGTACATCCCACTGCTACCAGCAATCCCTCCCTATCCTTGTCCACATTCAACAGCATCCTAAAATATTCAGCCCATCATCCCCTTCCCTTCTTCCATTAAGATCTGTTCATCAGCACCTTTTACTTTTTCTTCTTTACTTGACTCACCTTGCCTTCATCTTTTGATTTCTTTCCAAAACATCTTGTTATTCCTTTCAAATTTTTCTGTCATACTCCTCCCTTATTTGGCATCTGCTCTCCTTTTTGCTTCCTTTATCTTTATTTTGCTTCTCTTCTTTTTTCTTTATACCTCTCATATTTTTCTCTCATCCTACTTTGCAACCAGTCCCTGAATGCTCGCTTCTTCCCTTCTACTACCTTCCTTGTTCAACATAGCATCTTTGCACACCTTGTCACTTCCTCCTTGAAACACCCTATTCCTCTTCCACACCTACTTCCATTCCATTCTTAACCACCTACACACTTCTCTCAACTTCTTGTACTACTGCTCCTTTTCCTTCGTATTTAAACAGTTTGATCTAAGCACCTCTCTACCTTCTGCCCTTTTCCTCCTTCTCCATCTGTCCTTCACTCTCATCTTACCTTCCACCTAAAAATTATCTGATATTCCCCCACTCTCTCCCCAAAGAACATGTACATCCAAAATGCTTCCTACTCTTTTCCATTAACCTCTTCAGTACAGGCCAAAATCTTGCGGGCAGCATTAGCTGCCAGACGTATGATGTGTCGTAATAATACTCGCATCATAAAATATAGTCACCGCTTATATCGATCGTTCTCTCTTTCACCCGTGAATTTTGATAACCATAGAAAATGTGATGAAGACAGTTTAGAGAGTATGTCATTACGCAAGGGCAACTACAATAAATATAATTAAGATGCCGATATGGCAGCCTCGCGTATCCACTTGCTCCTCATGCCGCCTACGTATGCGGCACCGTATGGAAGGGGTTAATGTTTTATCAACCACCCTTCCATCCACCACCCTCTCCCATGTGTACTTATACTTGACTTACTTCCCTAACACTGTGTTAGCTATCATCAACTCTATAAACACATCACTATTACAGTATCCGCAAAAAATATAGAGCGCCCCTCCCTTCAAACATAATGAGATTGCATCCATGTACTCAAAAATAATGTTATAAAATTAAACAATACTCAGTTTTTAGTATTTGGTCATCTGTCCTTTAGCTTTGATGACCCTTTGTAGACATCTTGGCATTGAATCAGACAGTTTTCTGAAGTAATCCAGCTCCATTTCTGTGGTCCACATTTTCAAAATCTCATGGGAAAGCCATGGCACAGATGATGTGTAGCAGGTTGAGAGCTGATTTTTCATATAATTCCAACAATTCTCAATTGGATTTAAGTCAGGAGAGTTACCTAGCCACACAATAAGCTCAACATTATGATCAGAAAACCATTTCATCACTGGTTTTGCCGTATGGCATGGTACATTATCCTGCAAACATTTCTCACATCCATGAATCTCATAAAAATGCAACATATGGCCATTTAGCACTTTGATATGATTATCATCTCTCATTGTCATGTTTTTTGGAAGGAAAAACAACCCTGCACTACCCCCTGCACCACTAAATGAACCCCACACCATCGCACTGAGGAGAGTAGCAATTGGAATTCTTGGGACGTCTGATCCTCCTTGGCCATGGTCTGATACATTTGAAGGTACTTTTGTCACTGAACAGTACCTTCCTCCACTGTTCAGCAGTCCAGTCTTTGTATTTGTGTGCAAACACAAGTCTCTTCTTCACCATTGGTGGGGTAAGGAGCAGTTTGTCACCAGGCTTGTACGTGGGTAGGCCAAGCTCCTTCTGCAACCGATGCTGTATGGTTTGTTATGGCACTCCTTGCAGCAAAGTCAGATGCCTTCTTTTGAGTTCACCTGCCATAATCTCTGGATCCTTGAGTGATTCATGTCTTAGGAGGTTGTCAGTAGACTTAAAGGTCTTTCTAGGCCTTCCAGGGACAGGTTTTTGAGGTGGTACGACATTGGGTGGGAGGCCACGAGCTGTAGCAACCAGACATTGAATGGTACTCTCACCTCGCCCTGTATGTCTTGAAATCTCTTTCATCAACACATTTTCAGGCTTTCAGGCCAAAATACAAGCCTTTTCCTCACCACTAAGGTTAGTAAGAGCCATGAGGACAAATGTCTCCTAAAACTGCAGTGCCACAAAGTGAAACAACGAAAATAGGGGGTAGGAGGCTGGAGCAAAAAATAACACAACCCCTCTCCACAAGAGCTCGAAGAGCACTAAGATGGGAAAACACAAGCTGGCTGAGTTGCTAGATGTAAAATAATAAGGACAAGATGCCTGACAACAGTGGGAAACGCAAAAAGTTCAGAGCGCTTTTTAGCCTTGATTTCAATGGGAAGCCATCAATACTTTTTGTGGATATTGTAACTCTTCACTATGATTTTTACTGGGCACTTCACACTTCCCAACAACTCCATCTATTGGTTCATCTCCTACTCTAGTTTTGAGATCTCCCAATACCACTACATTGGCATTCCACCCAAAACTCTATGCATTCATTGAACTCTGTCCAAAAAGCCTCCCTTTCCTCTACACTCTTCTCACTACCAGGCCCATATGCGCTTACAAAGGCCCACATCTCCCATCTGCTCATGTTGTGAAATATATGTTAGCAGGGTGCTGATAGAGTGTTCTCCTTTGAAACCATGTTGCTTGGTGAAGGTAGGTATTTCTGATTTGATTCTTGGTGTTATCAACCTCTCCATTAGTTTGGATAGAAGTGAAATTGGTCTGTTTGATGCAGGGATTTCATATTAGTTGTTTGGTTTCAAAATAACCCTTTTGCAGATGTTTGGGGTGTTGTGTAATCATGAATAGTTGAGGCTCTTATGCCTGTTTGGCCACAGTGTTTGAGGTGGATGTTTGAGAATTCCTGTTTCTTTTTCTTCTTCTTTATGGGTGAAAGAGGTGGGGGATGGCTTCAGCAGAGTTTGACTTCTTTATTTTCCTGTTTTCTGATGTGATCTTGAAGCTTGTTTTGGAGAAATGCATGTTCATGATGTCACATTGCTGTTATGGTGATGGAATTTTACCCTGAATTGGACCAACTGCTTCAAGGGTGGTGGTAAGGTTAATTTATTTTATTTGTTTATTTTTTGTTTTATATATATATATATATATATATATATATATATTTTTTTTTTTTTTTTTTTTTTTTTTTAATTATTATTGGCTATTTCCTGTGTGTGGGTGGGGTTGAAAATTTTCCTATAGCCTATGGGAATGTTTCTTGCTTGCCTTCTGGAGTTGCTATTTTGTTTACTGTTTTATCTAGTAATGGTCTATTTCAAAGAGAAACGGAGTTAGAATATGTTTTAAAATAAGTATGAAGATGATTCTTTCTGTCATTCATCTTGTAGGACCACCAGTGGCAGGTAATCATTATTGATCTATACTTGCTTATAATGTGATACATTTTATGAATTCTTTTACATTTCTTTATTTTTTTCTCAGACAGGTGGTCAAGTGCCGACATTCCCGACGTGGTTTTGCGCAAACACGTGTTTTCTATGTTGCTCCATGTGGGCGGCGTTTAAGGTCAATTGAAGAAGTATTAAAGTACTTGAGAAAAACCAGATCTGTTTTAGAAATTGATTGCTTTAGTTTTGAGAAAGGTGTAGACATCTCAAACTACTGGGAACCATCAAAGAAACTTATGTGGAAGGAAGTAAGTAATGTATTTATTGATAATAAAAGAGATGTGAGACAGTGGAGTGAAACTGCAGAAACCAATAAGTTTGGGAATAATATGTATGAAAGAAAACTGAAGATGAATATCAATAAGAGGTGAGAAGATTGAGAAGGAAGGGGAGAAACCTTATAGTATGCAGGGAGGATTGTAGAAATAGGTTTGGGTCTGTAGATAGTAATAGGTATGTTATCGAAATTTATATTGATTTAGGAATGCACTGTATTCAATATTATGTCACTGTATAATTTTTTGTAGTTCACTTTTATATGGTACTCATTCCCCTTCCAGGATATTTCTTGTGGTGAAGAAAATGTAAAAATCTCATGTGTGAATAGCTTAGATGAACATGCTCCACCTCTCCTGATATACAGCAGTGTCCGTCTTCCTACCAGCAGTGTCAGGCTCAACCTGGACCCAGGTTTCCTTGTCTGCTGTGACTGTGAAGATGACTGTCAGGTATGTTGATCTAGATATTCAATACTTGTACTCCTCCTTTTCTTTCTCATTTAAGCTGTTTACACGAAGCACCTCCCTACCTTCTGTCCTTTTCCTCTTTCTCCATCTATCCTCCACTCTTAACTTACCTACCACAAAAAAAAAAAAAAAAAAAAGGGTCCTGGAGCCGCATCGTCTACGTTGTGGGACCACCCCCCAACCCCAAGAGTTGGGGGCCAAATGGCGGCAACCAGCCCTGGCCACCGGCTCTACGCAGGTAGCACCGATCCCCGAGAGGAGCTACGACTGCCTTGGGGAGTACCACAATCCTTTTTCTCAACATGCAATGTTACGTTTTTTCTGCACCGAGGGGTGATTTTCCGGCGATCACCCCTCTTCTTCTACTTTTAGCCGGAGATGTAGAGAGTAATCCTGGGCCCACCACAAAATACACATGCCCAACATGCTCTAAACCCATTACCTCAAGCAGACAAAGGGCTCAGTTCAGTGCAATATGTGCAAAAACTGGGCCCACCTCACTTGTACAACACTTGTTGACACAAACCAATACACAAACACTTGGATATGTTCTACCTGCCCTCCAGTAACCCCACTCCCACCTCCCCAACCACAGCCACCCTTACCCACTCCCAATTTCCCTTTGCCCTGATCCCCAATCAGTACTCCCCTTCCTTTGTCCCCAATCTCTACTTTCCCCCCTCTAACCCAGATCCTATACCTTCCCCATTAACACCCCAACCACAACCCCAAACGGCAACATACAACACATACAGAACACACAACATCAACATATTACAACACAACATTGACAGTATTAACAAGAAAAAAACATGAGCTCGAACACTTTCTTAAACAACACAACATACACATTGCAATTATACAAGAAACAAAACTAAGACACTCACACAAAACACCATCATTTCATAATTACACCACCATCAGACAAGACCGGACCGACGGCAATGGCGGTGGACTCATCACCCTGATCCTCCACTCCCTCTGTTTTGTGGACACAAGTGACACAACCAAAATTCTCCTCCCTACCACAGATAACACTACAGAAATCCAATCCATTCGAATCCGCACAGGCAACAAATCAACACTGACATTAGTTAACATGTACATTCCCCCCCAATCATCCCCCACAGTTCCAAACACCTTCAGGCCTCAACTTAGCCAACTAGCCTCAATCCCCAACCTGATCATGGGTGGTGACTTCAACGCCAAGTCGTCTGCCTGGTATGTCGACAACCCTGACACAGACAGAGGGCTTGATATACAGACTCAGTTTGACTCATTGACTATCATGAACAACACACATAATCATACACATATCCCACACCAAGCCCTATACACTCCCTCCTCTCCTGATATCACCTTCTGCTCCCCCTGCCTAACCCCAGCAACATCATGGAGAGTGGTCGGAACCCTTGGTTCTGACCACCTTCCAATCATCATCACCACCAAAACAAGATGCACCCCAGTTGGCCACAGACACACAGACACACATACACCAATTACAAGAGAGCTAACTGGGAAGCTTTTACTGAAGAGACAGAACAACATTTTGAAACACTTAACAGTACACCAGTCACAAACATAAACAATGCTGTGCACACTTTTAATACAATCATACAAAATGCAGATAAGAGATACATCCCAAGAGGCAACAGAAAATTACACAACCCCAACTTCACACCAGAAATCCAAGGCCTCATCAGACGAGACACACTTAAACACAATACCCCCACACCTATCCCTCAAAACATAGCAGACCAAATACAAACACTAAACACTGTGATTGCCAATAAAATACACGAACAAAAAACACAAAATTGGCAAAACTTTATCAATATACTTGATCACAAAACAAACACCAGCAAATTGTATAAAACACTCAACAGCATTACACCATCCAACAGTAACACAACACACTCTCATGCAGCAATAATCACAATAACAGACAATCTACCCTCAAACAAACAACAAGCAAACACACTCATAAATCATTTTGCACAGTCTCTCTTCTCATCCTGACGACCGACGCACTATTCGACATAAGAAAGACTTTCCCACAGACTCAGACTATACACCCTTCATAGACAGTCAGACAAAACACATAATACATAATCTCAAGGACTCATCTGCCTGTGGCCCTGATAACATAAGTAACATCCACCTAAAACACATTGGACCACAAGGTATACACGCACTCACAAACATTGCAAACTACAGCTATTCACACAACACTATACCCGACATCTGGAAGCATGGTAAAATAATCACCATTCCAAAACCGAACAAAGACCCAACAATCCCAGCATTGAACCGCCCAATCACACTTCTCTGCACCCCCTCTAAAGTCATTGAATGCCTAATACTTCAACTTGTCACACCACATATTCCCCTTGCTGACTCACAACACGGTTTTAGGCCACTACACTCCACAAACACTCTTCTGATAAACCTCACACAAAGAATTTTAGATGGCATCAATTCAGATAGGCCCCACCCACCACAGAACACTTCTTATAACAATTGACATTAGTAAGGCTTTTGATGCTATACCCCACCAAAACCTAACAAATAAAATATATAACACAGACATGCACAATAACACCAAAAGATGGCTGGCCAATTATCTAGCAGGTAGGAATGCTTACGTCTCATATAATGGCCAATCATCGCACATCAGAAACATTAAGAATGGAGTACCACAGGGCTCTGTTCTATCCCCCACACTCTTTAATCTATACATGCATGACTTACCCACACCAGACACCTCAGAAATACAAATCTCTTCCTACGCAGACGACATAACAATCACATGCACACATTGTAACACAGACAAAGCTGCAGAAATAATCCAGCCATACCTTGATACACTCAACACATGGTTCATCACAAACAGACTCAAAATAGCTCCAACCAAATCTACAGCAACACTTCTCACCAACTGGACAAAAGAACACAAATACATACCTCATCTCTACATCAACAACACTCTAATACCACACACAAACACACTGAAAATTCTTGGTGTAACATACGATACATCCATGTCTTTCAAACAACACATCACAAACATAAAAAACAAATGCACACCTAGACTTAACGCACTTAAGTCAATCACTGGAACAACATTTGGACAAAACAAAGAAACTAATATAACAATATACAAACAATGCATACGCTCAGTGATGAATTATGTGAGTCCTGCATGGGCCCCTAATCTCAGTGAGACACACCACAACACCCTTCAAATCATACAAAACAAAGCCCTAAAAACAATTACAGGTTGCACAAATACAACACCTACAGACCATTTACACCATGAAACAAAAGTCCTCAAAGTCAAGGACCACCTCGAAGTGAGAGGCACACAAACACTTGCCGCAGCCACCACAAACACATCACACCCGCTACACTACATAGCAGAACACCCACACACACCAAGAAACATTAAAACAGCACCCAAAGACCTGTATCACACACAGATACTCTCTTCTCTTCCTCCACAACCACCAAATACCAGCCTCTGGAAACATATTCATAATCATATCACTCACCGCTCCATTAACACACTGAAAGACAACACACTGCTGCATGCCAGACCCCCTGATATCCACCCTTCTGAATCCTGTCTCCCACGAAAGGACAGAGTCCACCTGGCCAGACTGCAGTGCGGCCACCACCCAGCACTTCTAAGCTACCAGAAGAGGCTGGATGACCGCATTGTGAACAGCTGCCCAGGATGGAACACTTCACCCCATACCATACAACACATAATGTAAGACTGCATTATACACAATCATGCACGCAAACAACACAACATACTTTCGCCACCCCTTGTCACCACTGTCACCACCGTTGTCGGTTCTCGATCATTACACTTAAATTTGACTTGTAATATCACTCGTCTCAAGGCCCCTTGCCTTCGTTAAGTGAGTTTCCCTAAATATTCAAGTTCCTCTTAAGCAGTAGTCTCACTATTTTCTAGGCCCCGTGCCTAGTTCTCTCGTCCTTTGGGTTAATAAAAGGGTGGTGAATTTTCTTTCTTCTTTCACTGTAATTTCACCTTCTGGTTACACTCAGGATCTCTTTCTCTCGTCTCTACATCGTCTCTCTCGATCGTCTCCCTAGATCGTCTCTCTAGATCGTCTCCTGATCCTCTCTCTCTGACGAGATCCCGTATCCTACGCTAAGCTACCTTCGTCTGACGTCACTAATTTTTCTAATCCAATCTCCAGTGACTTTTCAAATAAATGTCACTCCTTATGGGCGTGACTTTGAATTCATGCACCAATAGTTTTTTCCTCCTTCTCCACCTTGCACCAATCCGGAAAGCCATTCCAATGCCACTAGCAAAATTGTTTACCTCAGCATTAGTCAAACGAAGCTAACCTGCACTTACAGAGTTTTGATTACATCATCGATTATAAAACAGTCACCATCGTCGGTGTGTTTACATAGACATAGCGTCACCTCAATGTTTTCAAAACAACAGGCGAGCAGGCAGGCTCATTTACATTCGTACAACTACTGGCCTCTTACACATACACTCTATAAAGGATTTGTGGTAAAACCCAGTTTCGTCTGTGGCATTCCTTGGGGAGACGGGACTGCTTGGACAGACAGTCTAGGGAACGACAACAACAACAACAACCACAAAAAAAATTATCTTATATTCCACCACTAGAACATTTACATCCAAAACTCTTCCTACTTTCCTCCTGGATACTGCTATTATCCATTAAAGCCCTATCAACCACCCTTACTTCTACCACCCTCATAAGTACTTCAGTACATTACAAAATTATTATACTTGGACCCTGGTTAGTGGAGAATAGTTGTGTATAGGAAATATTCTGCCATGTAAAGAAAGTGGTCCTACTGTGGATGTACTGTGTCTTACTGCATTACTTCTGACCCGAGCAGTGGACAGGTGACAGGAATGATCCTTTTTCCAAAAGAAACTAAGATGTGAAGGAAACAATGGCTACCTTCCTTACAAGGAAGAAGAGCCCCTTATTAATTAGATTGATAGATATTTTTTTGTGCATATCTTGGCTGGCTACCTTCCTTATAAGGGGTAAAAATCCTTTTGGTGTATAATAAATTAATAATATGACCCTATACTGCTTTTTCAGGATAAATCTCGATGTGCATGCTGGCAGCTGACAATTGAGTCAACACGTGTCATGGGTGGAACTGAAAACCCTAATATAGGATATGAATATAGGCGCCTTTATGCTCAAGTTCAGACAGGATTATATGAATGCAATGCAAGGTAAGTTGAAAAACTGAAGCATTGAATATAATAGGCCATATATACCATTATCCACACAGAGGTGACAAGGCATGGGAGAGGTATCTTTGTACCTTTCATTCACTCCTCCTTAAACTATGTGAAAATTGCATCACAATATAGATTTTTAGATATATTTCAAATGTAGTTTGTTATATAAAATAATATTTTCAAAGCTACTTGTATCATTATTTGATTACAGAAGTTAAGTATATTTTTTTATTTCTCATGGCAGGTGCAAATGTAAATCAACTTGCCTGAATCGTGTGGTGCAACAGCCGCTTCGACTTAATCTCCAGCTATTTAAGACTGCACGACGTGGTTGGGGTGTTCGAACACTACAAGATATTCCACGTGGAGGCTTTCTATGTGTTTATGTCGGCAAAATGCTTACAGAGAATAGTGCAAATGAGGTACTTTTTCATAAGGTTGCATACATGCACACACACACACAAAAAAAAAAGAACATAAGAAAATTAGAAAGAATTCAAAGAGCAGCAACAAAGATGGCACGTACACTGTCAAACCTGACATATGAACAAAGATTGGAGAAATTACAGTTGTCAACACTAGAACAGAGAAGGGAAAGAGGCGATTTGTTGACCATTTTCAGAATTATGAAAGGGATGGAAGTTCTCAATAGAGACGACTTATTAATTAAAGTGGGACAGAAGAGAAACAAGAGGACACAAAAAGAAAGTAAAAACAGTTACAGAAGAGACCTGAAAAAAAAAAAAAAATAGTTTCCCACATAGAGTGATTGGTGTCTGGAACAAACTGAACAGAGAAACAGTGAATGCCAGAACTATACACGATTTTAAGGACAAACTGGTCAAAACTGGATGTGCTGTGTCTTGTGACACTGCTTCTGACCAAGGGCAGTGGACAAGGTGCAGGGATGACCCGTCATTCAGGAGGTGCTAAGATAAGAGGGAGGGTGGAGGGGTGTGGAGTGTATTCAGGGATGGAATGGGTGGGAATGATTTTATGCCTTTTCCTTTTTGGCTACCTCCATTGTAAGGGGGAAAAAGCCTTGGTATATGTATGTATATGCTTGTAAGGGATACCAGTCTTAAATTTGTAGGATCTTCTCTGTTTCCTCCTTTATATATTGGTACAGGAGTCCCTCAA
This sequence comes from Oratosquilla oratoria, assembly GCF_046742065.1. Classification (NCBI taxonomy): domain Eukaryota; kingdom Metazoa; phylum Arthropoda; class Malacostraca; order Stomatopoda; family Squillidae; genus Oratosquilla; species Oratosquilla oratoria. The sequence goes on from NC_134799.1 coordinate 48,126,651, forward strand.
ATAACGCGGGGGTTAGGTTCCTGAAATTGCCGCGTATGATCAAATCCGCGTATGCTGACTTTCTATATTAAATACCGAGAACCGTATGTATGTGTATGTGTACGTGTATTTACCTAGTTGTATTCACCTAGTTCTATTTCACGAGAAGGGGAGCTATGCTCGTGGTGTCCCGTCTTCATATCTCATTTTATCTAAACTATTTTTAAATTCATGTATTGTTTTTGCACACACCACTTTCTCATCTAACTTGTTCCAACTGTCTATTACTCTGTGAGGAAAGCTGTTCTTTTTCAGATCTCTTCTATAGCTGTCTTTCTTGATTTTCTTTCCATGTCCTCTTGTATTTCTATCATCCCATTTTATCAGATTCTCTCTATCAATAATTTCTATGCCTTTCATGATTCTGTAAATAGCTATCAAATCTCTTCTCTCTCTTCTTTGCTCTAGTGTCTGTAGCTCAAGTTTTGCTAGTCTCTCTTCATATGATAGTTTTGAGAGTATTGGTGCCAATATTGTAATTGCTCTTTGTATTCTTTCAATTTTTTTATACATTTTTTTGTACTTGGTGACCACATCATTGCTGCATATTCCAATCTTGGTTTTATCAGAGTGATTAGAATTTTCTTCACCATTTCTTCATCCAGGTATGTAAATGCCACTTTGATTGTTCTTATTAAATTATAAGTTTCTCCAAAAATCTTATTTATATGTTTCTCAGGTGACATAACAATGACTCCCAGGTCCTTCTCATTTTCTACTTTTTTTATTCCTTCTTCTCCCAATTTATATGCTCCTGTTATTCTGTTTTTGCTTTTTCCAAATTCCATTATACTACACTTTTTAGTGTTGAACTCCATCTCCCACTTCCTACTCCATTCCCATACTTTATTTAGATCACTCTGTAGTGACTCACAATCTTCTTCCGTGTTCACTTTTTTTAATAGTTTTGCATCTGCAAAGAAGCTCATATAACTTTCAATTCCTTTATCCATATCATTAATATATATAGCAAACATTATTGGGGCCAGAACTGTTCCTTGTGAAACACCACTTATTACTTCATCCCATTTTGAGTGTTTGTCTCTTATCACTACTCTCATTTTTCTTTCTTGCAAAAAGTCTTCCATCCATTTAAGCAGTTTGCCCTGTATTCCTCCTTCAGTTTCTAATTTCTTAAGCAACTTCTTATGTGGTACTTTGTCAAAAGCTTTTTTTAGGTCTAGAAATGCACAATCAGCCCATCCATCTCTTTCTTGTATTATATCTATTAGCCTTGAATAGAAACATTAAATTGATGACGCATGATCGTCCTTGTCTGAATCCAAATTGCCTTGGATTTAGCACATTATTCTTCTAAATATTTTACCCATCTACTTTTGACAATTCTTTCACAAATTTTGCTATTGTACTTGTTAGAGAGACTGGTCTATAGTTAGTAGGGTCTTCTTTATTTCCCCCTTTATATATAGGTACTATATTTACTTTTTTCCAATCTTCTGGAACTTTTCCTTCTTTCAAGGAACTGTTTATTATGCTATGTATTTTGTCTGCCAGTTCATTCCTGCATTCTTTCAAAATCCAGTTTGCTATTTCATCTGGTCCATGCGATTTTCTGACAAGATTACTCAAGTGTTTCATTATTTCATTCTTTGTTACTTCTATTTCTTTCACAGGAGGGACTTTCTCTTTCCATTCGAACTCTTCAGGTTGTATGTTCTCCCTTGTAAACACTGATTTAAAATGCTTGTTCATAATTTCCGCCATTTCTATTTCCTCTGTGTATTCAACTCCTCCTTGTCTTAATTTCTCCAAATCTTGTTTGTTTTTCAGTTTGTTGTTTACAAATCTGTAAAATAGTTTTGGTTGATCTTTAAATTTTTCTATGACATCTTTTTCATATTTTCTCTTCTCTCTGCACGCTTGTACATATTCATTTCTATAACAAGTATATATTTTCCATTTTTCAGGTCTTTTGTCTTTCTTCCATTTGGTCCAAGCTTTGGCTCTTTTGTGTTTTAACTCCCTACAACTTTTGTTGTACCATCACTTTACATATTCTTTTTCTTGTTTTGTCTTGGGACATATTTTTCCACTCCGTTTTTATATATATATATATATATATATATATATATATTTTTTTTTTTTTCAAAATATTCCATTTCTCTTCCGCTTTTTTTTTTTTTTTTTTTTTTTTTTTTTTTTTTTTTTTTTGTATATTCCTTCCCAGTTTTCTTTTTGGAAGAATTCTCTTATTTTATCAAAGTTTGTTTTTTCATACATCATTCTTCCTTTTCTATATTGTTCATTTCTTTTCATGTATTTTTCCTCTTTTAGTTCCAGTTCAATCAATATGTGGTCACTTTTACTTATTGGTGTTTTATATTCAATCTTCTCCACTATTCTAGGTTCAGATGTGATTATTAAGTCTAGTCTCGATGGTTCTTCTTCATTTCTATACCTGGTGTTCTCCTGTATCCACTGTGTCATTGTATGGTCAATAATCATCTCGAGTAGAACATTTCCCCATGAGCCGTCTCCACCCTTTACTGTCATCTCTTCCCAGCAGACTTCTTTGCAATTAAAGTCGCCCATCATAACTATTCTTCCTCCATCTTCCATTATCTTATTTAATGTTATCCTTGTGTCCTCTAACATACTTTTATATTCACTCTCTTCCCATGAGGCTGTTTTTGGAGGCACATAATTTATCACAAACTTTCTGCTCTTCTTATCTCTGTCTTCCACTTCGATCATAATCATCTCTACTGTATTCTTTCCATATGTGACACACCTCACATTTATATCCTTCTTAGTCAGGAACATAACTCCACCCCCTTGTTTTGTCTCTCTGTTTCTAATCCAATAATTATATGCATCATGTCCTATACTGTTGGGTGGTAGTGGACCTTTCAATTTCATTTCTACAATTCCCATCATGTCCGGTTCTTTTTCCTTCAGATAATCATTCAGCTCATTCAATCCTCTTATTAATCCATCTATATTTGTGTAAGACACACTTTGTTTTCTGCCACTTCCATTGTATTCTCTGTTTCCCTTTTGTTTTTCTCTAGTATGTTGTATTTCCTTACTTTCATATTCACTACTCTCCAATAGAACTTCTCTTTTTCTGACTCTGTTCTCATCTCATTTTTTTTCCTTAGCTTCATGTCTTTTCATTTTTTTCCTCCTCTCCTCTTTATTCATTTCTCTTTTTGTCCATACCTTTTTATATTGTTCACTTGCTGGTAGTTTCCCTGTTTTTGCTAAGATATTCTCTGTCGTCGTTTGTGACCTGAATTTAATCTTGATAGGTCTGGTCTTATCTGTACTATACTTTCCGAGTCTATACATCTCTTCAATTTGTTTCAGGATTTCAGGTTCATCTTCCTGAACTAATTCTAGTAAACTGCTTACTTTTTCTTTTTCCTCATTGATTCTTGAAGTTCTATCTAGGTTATGTTTCTCTTCCATTCCTAATATAATTATACATTTCTTTTTATCTGCTAAGTCTCTTACTATATTCTCCTTCTGTCTCATCTCTTTGATAACTGAGTCTTCAGTTTGTTCTTTCATTTCCTGTTTAATTATGTCAGTAAATACAACTTTACTGTTTTCCTGTATTTTTTTCCAACCCTGTGCTTCTTTTGCTATGGCCTCTTTGTTGTCTTTATTATTCCTCTTTAATTCTTTATTCTCCTCTTACTTCTTTTAACTGTCTTTTTAATTCTTCTATTTCATTAGTTAAAATTTTGTTCACCTTCTGTAGTTCTTCCAATTTTTCAACTCTTTGCGCAATTTTGGCTACGTTACCGAATCTGTTTTCCCAATGTTCGGTCATCTTATCAAGTTTCTCTTGTCTTGCCAATCGGGGGAGGTTGGTATCCTCCCACCCTCTTTAAATCCCTGGAGACTACTATCATCACCTTCCACTGTGCTGCTCTTATCTATACTTCTAATCTTTACATTTTTGTTGATCCCATCATCACCAAAATCATTATTGTCGGTCCGCCTCTTGTTTACAAGACGCCTGGCCTCCTGGACCATGTCCCTCTCTTCCTCATTTCCCTCCATTTCCCTCAATAATCCCTTCCCTTCTCCTTCCCTATCACTCCCCCACTACACCACGAGCACTCCCCTTCCCTATAAATATAATAAGGCACTTCCTGGACGTTGAGATCCACGTAGATTTTCCTTTTTCTTCAGTACACCAATTCTCGCAGTCCATTCGACGAAAGTGTGTGTGTGTATTTACCTAGTTGTATTTTACGGGAAGGGGAGCTATGCTCGTGGGGTCCCGTCTTCATATCTCATTTTATCTAAACTATTTTTAAATTCATGTATTGTTTTTGCACACACCACTTTCTCATCTAACTTGTTCCAACTGTTTATTACTCTGTGAGGAAAGCTGTTCTTTTTCAAGTCTCTTCTATAGCTGTCTTTTTTTATTTTCTTAATTTACTTATTCTTTCAAATAATCATTCAGCTCATTCAATCCTGTTATTAATCCATCTATATTTGTGTAAGACACTCTTAGTTTTCTGTCACTTCCATTGTGTTCTCTGTTTCCCTTTTGTTTTTCTCTTGTATGTCGAACTGCCTTAGTTTCATATTCACTATCCAATAGAATCTCTCTTTCTCTGACTCTGTTCTGCTCTCGTTTTTTTTTCTTAGCTTCAAGTCTTTTCTGCTTTTCTTCCTCTCTTTCCTCTTTATTCATTTCCCTTTTTATCCATACCTTTTTATATTGTTCACTTGTTGCTAGTTTCCCTGTTTTGGATAAGATATTCTCTGTCGCCGTTTGTGACCTGAATTTAATCTTAATTGGTCTGGTCTTATCTGTACTATACTTTCCGAGCCTGAATTTTTCCTCAATTTCCTTCATAATTTCTGGTTCATCTTCCTGTACTAATTTTAGTAAACTGCTTACTTTTTCATTTTCCTCATTGGTTCTTGAGGCTCTATCTGGGTTATGTTTCTCTTCCATTCCTAATATAATTATACATTTCTTTTTGTCAGCTAAGTCTCTTACTATATTCTCCTTCTGTCTCATCACTTTAATAACTGAGTCTTCAGTTTGTTCTCTCATTTGCTGTTTAATTATATCAGTAAATGCAACTTTACTGTTTTCTTTTATCGACTTCCATCCCTCTCTGTTTTCTTTACTATTCCTCTTCAATTCCTCATTCTCCACCTTTACTTCTTTTAACTGTCTTTTCAGGTTTTCTATTTCATCAGTTAAGTTTTTGTTCGCCTTCTCTAGTTCTTCCAATTTTTCAACCCTTTGTAGAATGTTGTTAACATGACCGAACCTACGCTCCAAGTCCTCGATCATCTTATCGTCCTTCTCTTCTAGTCTTCTCAGTCGGGGGGGGTTTGTGTCCCCCCCACCCTCTTTAAATCCCTGGAAAATATTCTCATCACTTTCTACTGTATTGCTCTTATCTATACTTCTAATCTTTACATTTTTATTAGACATTTCATCGTCGCTCAGCTGATCGGGGGGCCGTTTGTTTACCTTTCGCCTGTCTGCCTGGGCCAAGTCTACTCCTTCCTCATTTCCTTCCATTTCCCCAGCAATCCCTCCCCTTCTCCTCTTTCCCTACTTTCCCACTACCCCACGAGCAATTTTCCCCCCACCCTGCAAATACAATAGGCACTTCTCTTTGCTTTGGGATCCACGAAACTTCAATTTTCTTCAGAACGTCTTCTATGCCGTCCGTTCGTTACTCCCATATTCAAAAAAAATATTCCCATATTACTCCCATATTCAAAAAAGGTGACAAAAAGAAATCAAATAACTATAGGCCTATAAGTTTGACTTCGATCGTAGGAAAAATAATGGAAACTATCATCAGAGATGATATCGAATATCATTTAGAAAGTAACCGTTTGATAAATGATAGCCAGCATGGTTTCAGACGGAAACGTTCTTGCGTGACTAACTTACTCGAATTCTACAACACAGTTATCTCGAATTATGACAAAAGAAACAATATAGACTTAATATATCTAGACTTTGCAAAAGCTTTTGATACCGTCCCACACGAAAGACTACTTACATAAATTAAAACTATAATAATGTAAATAACAAATAAAATACATAAATAAATGCTTTGGTATAGTTGAATAACAAACAAACAGGTAAATAGTAAATGATAATAAACTGACATATAACTAATAATAAATGAAAATCAGACAGACAAATTATAACAAAACAAAAACAAATAATATAACATAAATTAAAATCATTACAGCATCTTACTTAGGTATTTATCTAAATGATTCTTAAAGCTTCGAACTGAACTACATTGCACTACCTGTGCAGGAAGTTTATTCCATTCATTAACTACACGGTTGGCAAAGTTGTTTCTACCTACTTCCAAATTGAATCTATATCCGGACAGTTTGAGACCATTGTTTCTTGTCTGATTCTCATTCAATGTGAAAATTTTGTCACTTTTGATGTTGCCTATTCCCTTTAAAATCTTAAAGACCTGTATCAAGTCACCTCTGAGTCTACGCTTTTTTAGGGAAAACAGATTCATGTGCTTAAGTCGATTTTCGTATGATTTATTTTTGATATTTGGAATCAGTTTTGTGGCTCGCCGTTGTACTTTTTCCAGTCTGTCAATGTCTTTAATGAGATTCGGTGACCATACGGAAACAGCATATTCCAAATGTGGACGAACTAACGATTTATATAGCTTGTTAATGAGTGATGGACTTTTGAAAACAAAAGATCGCGCAATCAATCCCAGAATCTTATTTGCTTTCTCAGAGGCTGAAATACACTGCTTGGATGATTTGTGGTCGTTACTGATAATTACGCCGAGATCTTTTTCACTATCCACTTTTGTTAACGAATTTCCAAATAACTTGTAATCGTACTTACTGTTATTTTTACCTATGTGCATTACCTTGCATTTACTTGTGTTAAATTTCATTAGCCACTTTTCAGACCATTGCTGTAATTGATCTAAATCTTCTTGAATATCTAATTGGTTTGAGTGATCATTTGCCACTCCGCACAGTTTTGTATCATCAGCAAATTTGGAAACAGTAGATTTTAGTCCATGGTCTATATCATTTATATATGCTATGAATAGAAGTAGCCCAAGAACGGAACCCTGAGGAACTCCACTTGCAACACTTTTCCATCCAGAAGTTTTTCCATTTAAAACAACTCTCTGTTTTCGACCTTTCAACCAATTACTAGTCCAACCTAATAGGCTACCACTTATTCCATGCAAAGCTAATTTAGTAAGTAGTCTTTCGTGTGGGACGGTATCAAAAGCTTTTGCAAAGTCTAGATATATTAAATCTATATTGTTTCTTTTGTCATAATTCGAGATAACTGTGTTGTAGAATTCGAGTAAGTTAGTCACGCAAGAACGTTTCCGTCTGAAACCATGCTGGCTATCATTTATCAAACGGTTACTTTCTAAATGATATTCGATATCATCTCTGATGATAGTTTCCATTATTTTTCCTACGATCGAAGTCAAACTTATAGGCCTATAGTTATTTGGTTTCTTTTTGTCACCTTTTTTGAATATGGGAGTAACGTTAGCTAGCTTCCATTCTCTTGGGACATCTCCGGATATGATGGATTTCTTGAAAATAATTTCTAATGGAACAACAATCTCATTTTTCATTTCCTTTAAGATTCTTGGATGCCAACCGTCAGGCCCTGGTGTTTTATTAACTTTGAGTTTGTCTATACACTTTTTAATTTTTTCTTTTGTTATATTTACCGTAGTGAGTAAGTTTACCCCAGACTTTTCACAGGTTTCAGTTTGGAATTCACTTTGAGGTGTTTCGTTTACAAATACCGAGCTAAAATAATTGTTTAAGATATTACACATTCCTTCATTTGAATATTCAAGTTGACCGTCAGCAGATAATAGTGGACCAATGTGATTCCTAACAACCTTTTTATCTCTAATGTTATTCGAATCCGCTTTATTTGAAGGACTCCTGTACTATGTTTGCATCTTTCCAATCTTGCGGTACCTTTCCTTCTTTGAGTGAGAAGTCTATTATCTTGTATAGTTTGTCTGTCAGTTTGTCTATACACTCTTTCAGTATCCAATTTGCAATTCCATCTGGTCCATGCAATTTCCTGACATCTAGGTTTTTTATTTGATCTCTTATTTCTTTTTGTGTTACCTTTATTTCTTTCATTTTCGGTGATCTTTCATGTTTTCTATATATGTGAAACTACTAAAGAGAAAAAAGATTGCAAATCATTACAAGAAGACTTGGACAAAATCTGGAAATGGAGTCAGAAGAGTGAAGTGAATTTTAACATCAAGTAATATTCTATAATGGAATTTGGAAAAAGCAAAAACGGAATATCGGTACATTACAAAATTGGTACATACATATACCAAAGGCTTTTTTCCCCATTACATGGGAGGTAGCCAAAAGAAAAAGGCATAGGAACCATTCCCACCCACTCCATTCCTATCTACCCTCTTCCCTCCCTCTTCTCTTGGCACCTCCTGAATGATGGGTCATCCCTGCATCATGTCTACTGCCCTGGGTCAGAAGCAGTGTCACAAGACACAGCACATCCACAACAATGCCGCTTCATTAAATCGGCAACCCTCTCTCCGTCCCCTCATGCAGAAAAGGAGAAGACGGGGAGAAATCCCTTTGGGTTGCGTCAAATTTTCCTCACACATACTCCCACATACCAACTTTGTACACCTTATCACCTCCTCCTTGAAACTTACCCATCCTTCTCCTGCTTCAGACTATTGCTTGGATCAGAAGCAATGCTGCAGAACACAGCACCTCCACAGTAGGGCCCAAGAGCCAAAACTGGTTTACCCCACTTTTAAATATATTTTGACTCTCACCCCTTGTAAAAAAAAAAAAAAAAAAAAAAAAGATAAATAAATAAAATAAAATAATATAAATGAATAGATGTGTGCCCTTTTTGGCTCATAAATGAATTATGTCTACTTCTAACTATCATTTTTTGTCATTTTCATCCAGTTTTATCTTAAAAAAAATTCTACTATGTACTGAGACTATTAGTTTGAACTGTGTTCATATATTATTGAAAAATGAATTTCACATACTAGGTAACTCTCATCCATGATTTCAGGAAGGAAAAGTGAGAGGTGGTGATGACTATTTTGCAGAATTAGACTTTATTGAGGTAATGGAGGACTACAAAGAAGGGTTTGAAGAAGATGTAGAAGATGAAGATGGACTTCTTCTCGGGAATAACAATACTACCAAAGTAACTAAGGATGTTGAAGTCAATGAAGGTAAGTTTGGCTTATTTCAATGTACAATTTGCTATTTGTCTGAATTGTATTCATTGTTTAGGTTTGTAAATATGAGGAGAGGGATAAGTGCATGGTTACAGTAACATTAGTGAAATTTTTTGGATTTTGTAATATATACTAAATGGCCCTTTCACCCTTACAAAGATGTAGCCATGTCAAAACATAAACCCAAAGTGCACCTATCTGAAACCCATTCATTGCTCCTTCCATCTTAGCACCTCATGGATGAATGGTCATACTGTGCTGGAAGCAGTATTTTATACATACTATATTTTTCGGACCATAAGGCGCGGGCAAAATCCTTAATATCGGCCAAAATTGGGTGGTGCGCCATATTGTGAGGTGCGCCTTATCGTGAGGTGCGCCTTGTGTGTGGCTTCATTGCAAAAAAATGCCTCGGACAGTGACGTACTATTTTGACACATTTCGTAGCTAGCCTGCCAACGGCGACAGTGCATAGGCCTAGCAAAAGTTACAACCAAGATGTATGTATCTTGACAAGAAAATTGCGAAAACTTTGACAGTTTTCGAGTCCATGCCACCGCATTCATTCATGCTATCATGGCTATGACATGATAGCGTCCACAACACAGACAGCCATTTTGCATTGGTGTAGTCTCGCTCCACTCAAACTGTAGTCATTTGGGTATTTTTTTAGTTTCGACCATGGGCGCAATATAGCAATAGAAAATTAATGATTAATTTTGTAAATTAAAATGTATCAACGTAATATGCAATTTTGTGGGCGTAAATGAAAATAAAAAAAAATACCTTGCTACAAGCAAATATGCTAATGAATGAAGTCGGTAGCATAGGAACTTTGTATACCCCGCAAGCTGAAAGTGGTTGAAAAGCCCGCCAACGTCTCTCACGACGACGACAACGAGGACGAACCGGATGACATTTAATTTGCAGGTAACGATTTATTAAACACAGGTTAGGTTAGACGAATTTATCACTCATTTGACGTCGCCATCTATCATAACAAACAAGGCATACCATTCGTCCGACATGACTTCGTTACTTACGAAATCTGTTTTAGAACATTTTTTGTTTTTTATTTCCGCTCACAAAATTGCATATTACGTTGATACATTATAATTTACAAAATTAGTAATTAATTTCCTATTGCTATATTGCGCCCATGGTCGAAACTAAAAATTTACCTTCATTTGTAATCTTGTGTTTTTAAGTGAATAGAGAATTCCGGGAATAAAACTGCTAATGTTGGTTTTATTCCCCACAATTCCCGTAACGTGTTTATGTTGTTTTTTTAGGGGTATTGGCTGGGCAGACCGTCCATGGAGGTGGTCTGATTTCACTGACCAAAAAAAATATATATATCATTTATTTTTGTAATTTTGCTAACTCCCAACCGATTTTTCTCGAGAATTCAACAATAAAAATGTTCAGTTCTGAATGCACTCACATATGCATGATTATCCGATGACGAGACCAGGTACGCCTTATGTAAGGACGGGGAATAGCAAATTACGCGTGCGCCTTATGGTACGAAGCGCCTTATGGTCCGAAAAATACGGTACATATACCAAGGGCTTTTTCCCCCTTACAAAGGAGGTAGCTAAAGTCAAAAGTCATAATTCCACTCTCACCCATTTCATTCCCACCCACTCCACTCCTATTCATAAGAACATAAGAATAAAGGAGACTTCAAGAGACTATAAGGCCTACAATAGGCAGCTCCATATCCATCACCACCCCTCCCTCCCTCTTTTCTTGGCTCCTCTGGATGATGGTCATCTCTGCATCTCACCCATTCCCCAGGGTCAGAAGCAATGCAGCAAGATATGGCACATTCACAGCAAGGCTGATTCATTTAATTGGCAATACCCTCTCTTTGTACCCTCATGCAGAAAAAGAGAAGACAGGGAGAACTCCCTTTGGGTTGGGTCAGTAGATCTCAAAATCTCATTTACAAAAGGCATTTGATAAAGTACCACACAAAAAGCTATTAAGAAAACTCAAAATAACAGGAGGTGTACAAGGAAATTTATTGAAATGGATGGAAGATTTCTTGCACAGGAGAAAAATAAGGGTGGTACTAAAAGATAAAAACTCGACATGGGAAGAAATGAGAAGTGGAGTCCCACAAGGTTCTGTATTAGCTCCAATAATGTTTGCTTATATATATAAATGACATGGATGAAGGTGTGGAATGTCATATGAACTTCTTTGCAGATGACACAAAGTAATTATTAGCAAAGACATGTCACCAGACAAGCATATCAACAAAATAGTCGGAGAAACCTTCAATTTACTAAGGTCAATGAAAGTGGCTTTTGACTATTTGGATGAGGAAATGGTAAAGAAAATAGTCATACTGATAAGACCAAGATTGGTGTATGCTGTGACACTATTGGCACCCAGTACTAAAAAGAATATAAAGAAATTAGAAAGAATACAAAGAGCAATGACAAAGATGACACCAACACTCTCCAAATTGACATACAAACAAAGATTGCCCAAATTGGAACTACCCACCCTGGAACAAAGAAGAGAAAGAGGAGATCTACTGACTATGTACAGAATTATGAAAGGAATGGAAATCTTGATAGAGATGATTTATTAAAGTGGGACAAGAGAAAAACAAGAGGACATGGAAAGAAACTAAAAAAGGATAGTTATAGTAGAGATTTGAAAAAGAATAGCTTCCCACACAGAGTGGTGGATATCTGGAATAAATTAGATGAGGCAACAGTATGTGTAAATATTATTCAAGAACTTAACCTCTTCACTCCGGGGCACATCGCACGTCTGGCAGGATTAGCTGCCCGACGTGCGATGTTGCGTCATAATAATTGCGTTATAAAAAATAGTCAGTGCTCAATCGTTCGTTCTCTTTCACCCGTGAATTTTGATAACCATAGAAAATATGATGAAGCCAGTTTAGAGAGAATGGAGGTTACATAGGTACGACTACAATAAATATAATCAAGACGCCGACGTCGGCATCATCGCATACCCACTTGCCCCTCATGACGCCTACGTAGGCGTCACCGTATGGAAGTGGTTAAGAACAAACTTGATACTGAAAGATACAAAGACTGGTCACTACAAGCATAGCTCCCTTCCTGTATAATACAACTAGGTAAATACTATAGAAAGTAAGTACAGAAAAAGACTGTGAATCACTGCAGGGACTTGGACAGAGTCTGGGAATGGAGCCAAAAGTGGGAAATGAACCTCAACATCAAGAAATGTAGTACAACAGTGTTTGGAAAAAGGTAAGAAAAGAATATCAGGACAATATGAAATTGGTACAAAGGAAGTAAAAAAAAAATAGTCAGCTCCAAAAAGGACTGAGGAGTAATTATTAATAAAGACATGTCACCAGACAAGCATATAAGCAAAATAGTTGGAGAAACCTACAAATTAGATGAGGCAACAGTGTGTGCAAATACAATTCAAGAATTTAAGAACAAACTTGATGCTGAAAGATACAAAGATGGGTCACTACAAGCATAGCTCCCTTCCCATATAATACAACTAGGTAAATACTGCAGTAATTACAGAAAAAGACTGTGAATCACTGCAGAGAGACCTGGACAAAGTCTGGGAATTGAGACAAAAGTGGGAAATTAACTTCAACATCAAGAAATGTAGTATAATAGAGTTTAGATAAAGTAAAAAAAGAATATCAGGAAAATATAGAATTGGTACAAAGGAAGTTGAAAAAGTCAGCTCCAAAAAGGGCCTAGGAGTAATTATTAACAAAGACGTCACCTGACAAGCATATAAGCAAAATAGTTGGAGAAATCTACAACTTACTAAGATCAATAAAGATGGCTTTTAATTACCTGGATGAAGTAATGATAAAAAAAATATTAGTCACACTGATATGACCAAGATCGTACACTGATATTATGGACACCCAGCACAAAAAAAATATAAAGAAATTAGAAAGAATCCAAAGAGAAACGACAAAGATGGCACCAACACTTTCAAATTTGGCATATGAACAGAGATTCTCTAAACTGGAACTACCAACCCTGGAACAAAGAAGAGAAAGAGATCTACTGGCCATTTACAGAATCATGAAAGACATGGAAGTCCTTGACAGGGAAGACTTATTAAAAGTGGGATAAAAGAAAAACAAGACATGAAAAGAAACTCAAAAAGGATAGCTATAGAAGAGATCTGAAAAAAAAGTTTTCCACACAGAGTGGTGGATGTCTGAAACAAATTGGAACAAAACAATAGTGTGTGCAAAAACCATACAAGAATTTAAGAACAAACTAGATGCTGAGAGATACAAAGACAGGTGACTACAAGCATAGCTTCCCTTCCCATATAATACATACATATACCAAAGGCTTTTTCCCCCTTACAAGGTAATACAACTAGGTAAATACAAACCACTCCTTGTCCCCATACCCCACTCCCTTCCATGCATCATAGCAACACCCATATACAACCATTCTCCACTCAGCCCTATCTTCTCTCTTTTCCCTTCCTTCCTCAACAGACATCCCCCTCTTTCTCAACACCCCTTTTATTGTATAGCTTAGGTATTTAACCCCTTCCATACGGTGCCGCACACGTAGGCGTCATGGACTTAGATCTCGGTGGCAGCAGCCAATGCCAGCCGTACGACGTGTCGTAATAATACTCGCATCATAAAATATAGTCACCGCTTATATCGATCGTTCTCTCTTCACCCGTGAATTTTGATAACCATAGAAAATGCGATTACAAAAGAATTAGAAAGAATGTCATTATGGAGGGGCGACTACAATAAATATAATCAAGACGCCGATATGGCAGCCTCGCGAATACACTCGCTCCCCATGACGCCTACGTGTGCGGCACCGTATGGAAGGGGTTAAAAAAAAAATACAATCAATTAATCGTTGCCTTAGTTTCACTAAGTAGTAAATTCATAACCCCACATTTGCTAGTAGTGGTCCTCAGAACCTCCCACATGTGTCCCAGGGAAGAAAATTTTGAACTATGTCTATGTTGCATCAGTGTGTGACTGTTTGTATGTTCTATCTATATACCAAAGTTTTTTTCCCCTTTTTAAAGGAGGTAGCCAAGTCAGAAAGAATGCATTCACTCCCACTTAAGAGCTCCACTAGTACCAATGTTGGACATGGATTATATAATCACTGCCTTAGAAATAGAGAGGAGAAACAAGGCAGGGTCATGTTCCTGGTTAAGAAAAACCTAATTGTGACAAAAGTTATATATAGAGAGAACAGGGTAGAGGTGATCACAATAAGAGTTGAAGACACTGACATGAAAAGCAGAAAATTTGCAGTGATTTATGTGCCCCCAAAAACAGGGTCTTGCAGAAAGATTACTTCAAAATGTTAGATGAAACGAAATCTTCATTAAACGAGATGCTGAAGGATGGAAGTAATACAGTACTTATGAGTGAATTTAATTGTAAAGAAATATGTTGGGAAGAGATGACAGTGAAAGGTGGAGAGGATCAATGGGGAAACATATCAGTCAACATGACTATGGAACATACAATGACACAATGGATAAAGGAAAACATTAGATTTAGAAATAATGAAGAACCATCGAGACTAGAATACAAGACACCAATTGCAAAGTGACCACATACTACTCAAGTTAGAATTAGAGGAGGAAATATATATATATATAGAGAGAAATTAGAAACACAGAAAAGGAAGACTGATGTATGGTAAAACAAACTTTGAGAAACTTAAGAAATTTGTTCTTAAAGCGAGCTGGGAAAAATTCTACAAAGAAACACAAGTGGAAGAAAAATGGATGAAGATCTGTAAAGGAGTGGATAAATATGTATCAAAGCAAAAACAGGAAAAGGTGTACATTAAGTGCTGGTTTGATAGGTGCAGTGAAGCAAAGGATAGAAGAGACAAAGCTTGGAAGAGATGGAGAAAAGACAGAAAACCTAGAAAGTGGCACTTATATGTTGATCAAAGGAACAAATGTGTAAAAATATGCAGGGAAGAAAAATGTAACTATGAGAAAGACGTAATAGAAATATGTAAGGATCAAAGCTATTCTATAGGTATGTAAATGGGAAACTAAAAAACAAACAGGAAATGGTGAAACTACACCAAGAGAACACAGAATACATAGAAGATACCAAAATGGCTGAAGTTATGTGCAAATACTTCAAGTCTGTTTTCATCAGAGAAAAAATACAACATTGAGTTGAAGAGAGAGAAGTGAAGGAAATAATAGTCACACAGAAAGAAATAATGGATCAAATAACAAACCTTGATGTCAGGAAATCGCATGGCCTGGAGGGAATAGCAAACTGGATATTAAAAGAATGTAAAGAACTAGCAGACAAAATATACAAAAGTTGCTTACTCAAAGAAGGAAAAATACCAGAAGACTGGAAAAATGCTCATATCGTACCTGACAAATTACAGACCAGTTTCCCTTACAAGCACAGTAACTAAAATCTGTGAAAAATTTATAAAGAGTATATGGATAAAACATCTGGAGAATAACAATATACTGAATCTGAGACAATTCAGATTTAGACAGGGAAGATCATTTACCACTAATTTGATCTGCTTTTACTCAAGACTACTAGATATAATACAAGAAAGGGACAGATGGGCCAATTTGACTTTCCTAGATCTACAAAAAGCTTTTGATAAAGTCCCTCCCAATAAACTATTAAGAAAATTGGAAACCATAGGAGGGATACAAGGTAGACTATTGAAGTAGATGGAGGACTTTTTGCATGGAAGAAAAATGTGGGTAGTGCTCAGAGATAAGACTTCTACTTGGGAAGAGGTAATAAGTGGAGTCCCACAAGAATCAGTGCTGGCTCCAGTAATGTTTGCCATTTATCTGAATGACATGGACAAGGGTGTGGAATGTTACATGAGCTTCTTTGCAGATGATGCAAAATTGTTAAAGAAAATGAGTACTGAAACAGACTGACTCACTACAGAGAGATCTAAACAGGGTTTGAGAATGGAGTCAGAAGTGGGAAGTGGAATTCAATATTAAAAAATGTAGTATAATAGAATATAGAAAAAGTATATATATATATAAAAAAAAAAAAAAAAAAAAAAAAAAGGATATCAGGACTATAAAATTGGTGAAAAAGATGTAAAGAAAGAGGGATCTGAAAAATACCTAGAAGTGATCATCACAAAAGATTTGTCCCCTGACAAACATAAACAAAATTGTCAGCAAAACCTATAACTTGGTAAGATCAATAAAAGTGGCTTTTATCTACTTGGATGAAGAAATGGTAAAGAAAATATTAGTCACATTGATAAGGCCTAAATTGGAGTATGCAGTGACACTATGGTCACCCAGTACAAAAAAGAATATAAAAGAAGATTGAGATAATCCAGAGAGCTGCTATGAAGATGGACCCAGAACTATCAAAACTCTCATATGAATATTGTTAGAATTGGAGTTGCCAACTCTGGAACAAAGAAGAGAAAGAGGTGACTTGTTGATGATCTACAGAATTATGAAAGGCATGGAAGTTCTTGATAGAGTAGATTTACTAAATTGGGATAAGAGAAACACAAGTGGACATGGAAAGAAGCTCAAAAAGGAGAATTATAGAAGAGACCTGAAAAAGAACAGCTTTGCCCACAGAGTGGTGGATGTATGGAACATATTAGATGAAAGAACAGTGTGTGCAAAAACAAAACAAGAATTTAAGAGCAAACTGGATATGGAGAGATACAAAGACAGGACACCACAAGTGTAGCTACCCTTCTTGTAAGATACAACTAGATAAATACTTGTTCCACTCCCATCCACCCCTTTCCTCTCTCTCATCTTAGATCCTCATGGATGATGGGTCATCCCCATATCCCACACACTGCCCTGGGTCAGAAGCAATGCAGCAAGACACAGTACATCCTCAACAAGGTAGTTTCACTTAATCAGTGACCCCCTCTCCAACCCATCATATGGAAAAAAAATAAGAAAAGGAGAAATTTCTTCAGGCTGCATCAAAATATCATTCCCACATAACCATTCCACTCCCCTGCCCCCTTCTATCCTTGCATCACAGTATCATCTAAACACAGCCATTCTCCACTCACCCCAATCTCCTGCCTTCTCCTTTCCATGTTTAACAGATATTCCCTTTGTTTCTATTTTTGTTTTCTTTGTTTCTAAACATTGTAACCAGCTCAAAATTGTTGGGAGAGGAGACCAGTCACCATTTGTCAATTCTCCATGTGTAAAAAAAATATAAGAAATACAGCCTGGAGACTGAGTGGCAGCTCCTCAGGGCCTCCTGATGGAGGTGAAGGGATTGACAGGTTTTGAAAATGGGCAACTTCACTGTCCTCTTGCAGGACCACTTCAAACAGGTACCCATCATAGATCCCTGAAAAAAAAATGCAAACAAAGACACACAATGGGCCTTTTCCTTTTATAAGGGGAATGGCCAAGTCAAAGCATATAACCATCCCACATCCATCCCACAGCTATTGTCCCTCACATGTTACCACTTCAATGGAAAAAGGGTCATCCTTGTCTCTTTTTTACACCACTCAAGTCCCCTGCCTTATAAGGGGAAACCTTTGGTATATAGATAAATCAATAAGTCCGAGACATTTCATTGAGACATGATAAATTACAGATAAATTACAGCAATGGTCTGAAAAGTGGCTAATGAAATTTAACACAAGTAAATGCAAGGTAATGCACATAGGTAAAAATAACAGCAAGTACGATTACAAGTTATTTGGAAATTCGTTAACAAAAGTGGATAGTGAAAAAGATCTCGGCGTAATTATCAGTAACGACCTCAAATCATCCAAGCAGTGTATTTCAGCCTCTGAGAAAGCAAATAAGATTCTGGGATTGATTGCGCGATCTTTTGATTTCAAAAGTCCATCACTCATTAACAAGCTATATAAATCGTTAGTTCGTCCACATTTGGAATATGCTGTTTCCGTATGGTCACCGAATCTCATTAAAGACATTGACAGACTGGAAAAAGTACAACGGCGAGCCACAAAACTGATTCCAAATATCAAAAATAAATCATACGAAAATCGACTTAAGCACATGAATCTGTTTTCCCTAAAAAAGCGTAGACTCAGAGGTGACTTGATACAGGTCTTTAAGATTTTAAAGGGAATTGACAACATAAGTGACAAAATTTTCACATTGAATGAGAATCAGACAAGAAACAATGGTCTCAAACTGTCCGGAAATAAATTCAATTTGGAAGTAGGTAGAAGCAACTTTGCCAATAAACTTCCTGCACAGGTAGTGCAATGTAGTTCAGTTCGAAGCTTTAAGAATCATTTAGATAAATACCTAAGTAAGATGCTGTAATGATTATAATTTATGTTATATTATTTGTTTTTGTTTTGTTATAATTTGTCTGTCTGATTTTCATTTATTATTAGTTATATGTCAATTTATTATCATTTACTATTTACCTGTTTGTTTGTTATTCAACTATACCAATGCATTTATTTATGTATTTTAATTGTTATTTACATTGTTATAGTTTTAATTTATTATTAATATGATTTTTTTTATTTTTTTTTTACATTTTTTTTTTTTTAATTTTTTATTAATTTTTTTTTTTTTTTTTTTTTTTTTTTTTTTTGCATCCGACCTAGATATGGATCAAAAGGTCTCCTGTCGGCATGCTTTGCCTTTGTAATCCTTGACTCCACAGCAGGGTCCAACAGCCAGAACTGGTTTACTGTCACCCCTCCCAAACCTCTGCTTCATTATATGGTCCCCCACCCCACACCATCCACTTGGAAAAATTATGGAGCAGATAGGAACAACCCTTTTGGCTACATTATTTCTTTACCCATTTACAACCACTCTTCAACATATATTGTCATGATGTCCTAGCAAGTGGAATCACAACAGACTGAGAGGAGACGGAGAATCTGATGGAGAAAACTCAGATGCTTGATGCTTCCTGGCCACAAAGGCATTGCACTATCCCCACCCATGCAAAAATGTATGGCCCCAAGGGGCTGGTATCAGGTCTTTGGATTGGTCCCAGAAGATCTCTCTATCTTCTTCAATCTTCTTCATTACTTCATCACATCTAACCCCTGACATTTGTTGCTGTTGCAGGACACAGACCCATGCAAATGTGAAATGGCTGTAAATAACTGCATGGCTCCTAGATTCATGTTGTACACAAAGAAATACCACCAGAAGGCACCTAAATTAATTTTAACATCTCAGAACAACTTATCTTTGTAGTTGTCTGTATACCTATAGGCTTCTTTCCTCTTGTAAGGCAGGTAGCCAGCCCATGCATGCACCCACCCCTCGCCCCTCCGTCACCTATTTCCCTTTTAGCTTAGTTTCTCATGTATGAAGGGTTATCCAGTCCCTGTACTGGGTATTGACCGCATGTTATGCAGTAGTGATTGTATGGTAGCATGCAGCCAATGCTTTAGGGATTGTTTTGGGGCACCCCTACAGACTGGAGCCATAAATCATTTGTCTAGGTTAAAGTAAGATTTGTACTCACAGATGAATGATACTATTTTTGTATTATGACTGTACCTCCTTTATGTCGTTCCCTTATAACTGTCCTTTGCCACTTCTATGACTACCTCTTCTTATTCCTTGAGTGAACTTTAGACCCAGTTGGTGGCCATGGATAGTAACCTGGGACCTGTGGGTCTCCTGCAAGAGAGGCTGGATTGATTGATTCTTTGAACACCTATGAAAATTCAACAAACTAAGTGTTTTTTGCTGTTGTTTTGTATTTACTGTGCTGGGTTATTATTGTCAGGTCATCAGCCTTTGAGAGAACATGATGTTTAGTTCTGGTTCAGGTGTTGATAGATCATTCATGAAGAGGTTGAACATCAATGGTGAAAGTATTGCACCTTGAGGTACACCATTGTATAATTTTTTGTACCTGAGATATAGTTGTTTTGGGTTACTCTACATTGTCTTCCTGCTATAAAGTTAACCACTTCTTGGCATTGTTATGGATATCTGTCTCAATGATCTTTTAGGATAGTATGTGTCTGGATACCTTGTCACAAGCTTTGTTTATATGTATAGCAACCATAATTTTCTGTTGTGGAGCTGTTAGAGTGGCATTTCTCCCTGTTGATTTCATTCTAGCTGCAACCATCACATGAAATATTGCAGATAGTAGTGAAATTAATGAGTATGGTGAGAGATCATCTGGTGGTTTGTATGGTTTTAAGATTGGTATTTGTGGTGTAGTTGCTATGGTGCTCTACATAGCAAGATGTGTCACCCACACAAGAGTATAATGGCACCAATACATACGGTCCACTATGTAAGAGCATTATGTATACCCAGTGAGTGCTACATAGACCCATACCATCATGCCAAGACACACACCCAGCATGATAATGACACATTGTATAGTATGAATGTAGGTACTGTATGTAGCATGCAGATGCCACATGCATGTATTTACACCCAGAGCACAGGGCTACTAGGAACATTTTTAAATTATCTAATAACACCTGGCAACACTGCACACCCCACGGGCTAGGTATGCTCCGCAGGCACTCCTAAATGCCAGAGTCATGGTCATAGCCTTCGGCATCACACGTGCCCCCTTTTTCATGTATGGATACACCAAATAATGTTTAACATTAATCATCCTATGTGTTTCACTATCGCTTTCCGTGGTAACAATACATGGCACCATGAGTGGGATCCAAGATTACATGACAGTGACAGTAATAAGTGACAACAACAATTTTCTGGTAGGTGGTGTACAAATGAAGTGACAATAGTGTGTGTGCAGCTCCACACTATGGAGCTTTAGTGAAGTGCTCTCCTGGACACAGTGGCAATAATATTGGTGTTTACATTCCAGCACATTATAATGTGCTGGAATGTAAGCACCAATATTATTGCCACCGTGTCCTTAAATAATTATTTAAGGACCTCGCCAGGGTGCTAATGCATAAACCTATCAGGCCCCTTGCCAGGGCGTCACCCGCCATGTCATGCGATCCACCAGCTGACTCATGTAGGCCACACCCACCCAGCCTGCACTGACCCAATAGAGAGATTCATCGTCGTTGTTAGACGGCGACGCATCCCACCCACCTACACTCACCCCAAATGAGACAGGAGAGCAGATATCACCCAGCTTGCTGCAATTATGCAGGATCAGAGGAGAAAGGACAATGACAAGATCTTGGAGGCATTGCAATCCCTTTCAGATCTTGTCACCTGCACAACACTCCACACCCAATCAGACATTACCTCCTCCTGCTGCCCTGGTCCCATCAGGTGCCAGCATCCCACCAAATCCTCCATCACCTGGTAATCCCGCGGGCAACCTCTCGGTCCCACACCCACCTTTATTCCAAGCAGACTTCTATTTCTGGTTGTTTCAAAGGTGGTGTCATTGTTGGATGGACTATGCAACAGTTGCCAGCCTTACAAAGATGTCCTGTAAGATACAGCTTATACAGTTCTAGATGTGCTTGGCCCTTGACATCTAGAGGCTCTTGCAGCACAATCTCAGCATCTCCCCTGTCATTCATCTCACAGTCAACGAGGTACTTAGCAGGCTTCAGACACACTTTAGAAGCCTGCAGAATGCTCTCCACCATCAGGAACTATTCCATTGCAAACTAGTCCAAGATGAGACCTATGATGAATTCCATGGTCAACTGAAAGACCTGGCAGAAGAAGTGGACATATGCACCTGCAACCCGATCACTTGTGCTGAGGCCCAGCTGTAGATGGAGATACTCGTGGGCGTCAGGGATGAGGAACTTGTACAATGCCTCAGCTCCCCTGCAGCAGGTACATCACTGCAGGATATCATGACCTGCTGCAGCTCATACAAAGCACCAAGGATAACAGTCAGCCAACCACACTGCTCTGAGCCTGTGCACTGTCTCCATGTACAAGCAAGCTCAACACTGGGCATGAATGGCCTCATCGCCACACGATCGCAATCTAGTGATCCCTGCCAGTCATGCAACTGCTGGCACGACCCCAGGAAATACCAGGCGACTAACTGGACCTGCCCCAACAATGGGCACAAAGGACACTGCCTTTGCACTACCAAGTGCCTTGCTAGAGGTGTCCAATGCCATGACTGCAATAAAAAGGATCACTGAGAGAAGTATTGCAATGCAGCCAAGGATCAGGGCCAGGACCACCATGGTTCATCAAGCTCCAGCACAGCTCCCTTCCCAGCAGAAAAAACAGCAGTTGCTGCCATGTGACTGACGACTCCCATAGCTCTCCAACACCCATCTATCCATCTCTGCTTTAGAGACGTGTTCTTGAGTTTGTATATGTTACCTAACAAAGGTGCGAACATCACAGTGATAGGCACTTGACACCTAGACATGCTGGGTATACCCAGGGCCAGCTTGCAGCCCCCACCCCCGGTGCCCACGTTCACAGTCGACGGCTCACGCATGTCAACTGAGGTGGGATGCTTCCGGGCCACCTTGACACTTGGTGACATGAACTGCACCACCGACATACATGTCCATATGGGGTTTTCTTAGGAAGTAGTTCCCAATCCTCACTTCTTTTATCTTTACCTCTTCTCTGGCTGTCCCACGACCTTACTGACCTGCAAGTGGTCCCATGGGACATGCGCCACCCAGCCACATGACTCGACTCAAAGCTTCCTTAAGGCCCACAGGTGGGACAAAGCCTCCTTGAGGAACACAGTGCAGTACCAGCATCAGCCAGCGATAACTAACCTGCACCTCAGCCAGCGATAACTAACCTGCACCTCAGCCAGCCATATGATGATGAACAATGGATTCTTTGAGGAACGTATACCCTCTTTCTTCATGAGTCACCAGCATAAGAATGTTTTGCCTCCAGCTTCCCACACATCACTCTTGACCTCACACCAATTATTTACTTAGTTGTATCTTATGGGAAGGGGAGCTAAGCTCGTGGTGTCCCGTCTTTTTATCTCTCCAAATCCAGTTTGCTCTTAAATTCTTGTATTGTTTTTGCACACTTTTTTTCATCTAATTTGTTCCATACATCCACCACTCGGTGGGCAAAGCTGTTCTTTTTCAGGTCCCTTCTATAATTCTCCCTTTTAACCACTTCAGTACAGAACTTAAATCTCGCGGGCAGCAGCCAATGCCAGCCGTACGACGTGTCGTAATAATACTCGCATCATAAAATATAGTCACCGCTTATATCGATCGTTCTCTCTTTCACCCGCGAATTTTGAAAACCACAGAGAATGGGATTCAGGGCACATTTGAGAGAATGTAAAAACACAGGGGCGACTACAATAAATATAATCAAGACACCGATATGGCAGCATCGCGAATCCACTTGCTCCTCATGACGCCTACGTGTGCGGCACCGTATGGAAGGGGTTAAGCTTCTTTCCATGTCCTCCTGTGTTTCTCTTATCCCAATTTAATAAGTCTTCTTTATCAAGGACTTCCATCCCTTTCATAATTCTGTAGATCGTCAACAAGTCACCTCTTTCTCTTCATTGTTCCAGAGTTGGTAGCTTCAATTTTAACTATATACAGTTTTGATAATTCTGGGTTCATCTTCGTAGCTGCTCTCTGGATTCTCTCAACCTTCCTTATATTCTATTTTGTACTGGGTGACCATAGTGTTGCTGGATACTCCAATTTTGGCCGTATTAATGTGACTAGTATTTTCTTTACCATTTCTTCATCCATGTAGGTAAAAGCCACTTTTATTGATCTCACCAAGTTATAGGTTTCACCAGCAATTTTGTTTATATGCTTGTCAGGGACATATCTTCTGTGATGATCACTCCCAGGTCTTTTTCAGATCCCTCTTTACTTCTTTTTTTCACCAATTTTATATTGTCCTCATACCCTTTTTTACTTTTTCCAAACTCCATTATGCTACACTTGTTGATGTTGAAGTCCATTTCCCACTTTCAACTCCATTCTCAAACCCTGTTCAGATTTCTCTGTAGTGAGTCATAGTCCGTTTCAGTACTCACCTTTAACAATTTTGCATCATCTGCAAAGAAGCTCGTGTAACATTCCACTCCCTCATCCATATTATTTATATAGATGGCAAACATTATTGGAACCAGCACTGATTCTTGTGGGACTCCACTAATTACCTCTTCCCAAGTAGAAGTCTTATCTCAGAGCACTGCCTTAATTTTTCTTCCATGCAAAAAGTCCTCCATCCATTTCAATAGTTTACCTTATATTCCTCCTATGGTTTCCAGTTTTCTTAATAGTTTATTGGAGAGACTTAATCAAAAGCTTTTTGTAGATCTAAGAAAGTGCAATTGGCCCATCCATCCCTTTCTTGTATTATATCTGTCTTGAGTAAAACTAGATCAGATTAGTGGTACATGATCTTCCCTGTCTAAATCCGAATTTTCTCGGAGTCAGTATATTGTTATTCTCCAGATGTTTTATCCATCTATTTTTCATAACTATTTCACAGATTTTAGTGCTTGTAAGGGAAACTGGTCTGTAATTAGTTGGGTCTTCCTTATTTCCTCCTTTATAAATTGGTATGATATCAGCATTTTTCCAGTCTTCTGGCATTTTTCCTTTTTTGAGCAAGCAACTTATTATGTTGTATATTTTGTCTGCTAGTTCTTCTTTACATTCTTTTAATATCCAATTTGCTATTCCAACCAGGCCATGTGATTTTCTGACATTGAGGTTTGTTATTTGATCCATCATTTCCTTCCGTGTTATTATTATTTCCTTCATGGAGGGGTGATTTCACTTCTCTCCCTTCAACCTTTTGTTATATTTTTCTCTAGTGAAAACCGACTGGAAGCGTTTGCATATAACTTCAGCCATTTTAGTATCTTCTGTGTATTCAGTGTTTCCTTGGTGTAGTTTCACTAATTCCTGTTTATTTTTTAGTTTCCCATTTACATATCTATAGAATAGCTATGGCCGATCCTTACATTTTTCTATTATATCTTTCTCATAGTTACATTTTTTTTCCCTGCATATTTTTACATATTTGTTCCTTTGATTAACATATTGCCACTTTCTAGGTTTCCTGTCTTTTCTCCATCTTTCAAACTTTGTCTCTAATATCTTTTGCTTCACTGCACCTTCTATTAAACCAGCACTTATTGTACACTCTTTCCTGTTTTTGCTATGGAACATATTTCTCCACTCCTTCATAGATCTTTATCAGAATCATAGTTTTTGTTCCACTTGTGTTTCTTCTTTGTAGAATTTTTCCCAGCTTGCTTTAAGAAAAAATAGATTGAGTTTCTCAAAGTCTGTCTTGCCATACATCAGTCTACCTTTTCTGTGTTTCTCATTTCTTTTTATATATATATTTCCTCCTCTAATTCTAACTTTAGTATGTGGTCACTCTTCACAATTGGTGTCTTGTATTCAATTTTGTCTACTATTTCAGGTTCTGACATAAATATTAAAGCTAGTCTCAATGGTTTTTCATTATTTTTAAATCTGGTGTTTTCTTTTACCCATTGTGTCATTGTATGTTCCATAGTCATGTCAAGTAATACATTTCCCAATGATCCTCTCCACCTTTCACTGTTATCTTTTCCCAAAATATTTCTTTGCAATTAAAATCACCCATGAGTATTGCATTACTTCCATCAGCATCTCTTTTAATGAAGATTTCATATTGAAGTAATCTTTCTCCAAGACCCTGTTTTTGGGGGCACATAAATCACTGCAAATTTTCTGTTTCTTGAATGATATATGAGCCAGGCCAGTGGCTGTTGTTGTTCCCTCAACTCTCTGGCCAAGCCATCCTGTCAAAGGATTACAAAGGCAGAGCATGGCGACAGGAAACCTTTTTGGTCCATGACTAAGTTGGATGCAGAAAAAAATTATAGTAATGATAAATAAAAAAGAAAATAATAATAACTTGAATAATAGTAAATAACATAAATAAATGCTTAGATATAGTTAAATAATAAACAAACAGGTAAATAGTAAATGATAAATTAACAGATAACAATGATAAATGAAAATCAAGCGAATGATAAACAGACAAATAACAATATAAAATGGCAGCCATTACAGCATCTTGCTTAGGTATTTATCTAAATGAATCTTAAAGCTTTAAACTGAACTACAATGCACTGCCTCTGCAGGAAGTTAATTCCATTCATTATCTATGCATTTGAAGTTGTTTCTACCCACTTCCAAATTAGATCTATTTCCTAACAGTTTGAGACCATTATTTCTTGTCAGGTTCTCATTCATTGTGAAAATTTTGTCACTATTGATGTCAATTCCCTTTAGAATCTTAAAGACCTGTATCAAGTCACCTCTGAGTCTATGCTTTCTTAGGGAAAACAGATTCATATGTTTTAGCCAATTTTTGTACTATTTATTTTTTATATTTGTAACCAGTTTTGTGGCTCTCCATTGTACTTTTTCCAATCTGTCAATGTCTTTTCCAATTTGTCAATGTCAATTCGGTGACCATACAGAAACAGCATATTCCAAATGTGGACAAACAAACGATTTATGTAGCTTGTTAATGAGAGATGGACTTTTGAAGTCGAAAGATCACGCAATCAATTCTAGAATCTTATTTGCTTTCTCAAAGGCTGTACATTGCTTAGATGATTTGCGATTGTTACTGATAATTACACCGAGATCCTTTTCACTATCCACTTTTGTTAACGAATTTCCAAATAACTTGTAATCATACTGTTATTTTTACCTATGTGCATAGCCTTGAATTTACTTGTGTTAAATTTCATTAGCCACTTTTCAGACCATTGCTGTAATTTATCTGAATCTTCTTGAATAATTGATTTATGTGATCATTTGGCATTCCACACAGTTTTGTATCATGAGCAAATTTGGAGACAATAGATTTTAGTCCGTGATCTATATCATTTACATATATTATGAATAGAAGTGGCCCAAGAATGGAACCCTGAATAACTCCACTTGTAACATTTTTCCATCTAGAAGTTCCTCCCAGAGGAACATCATGGCTTTTGTCAGTTACATGAGATGTCGATCTCCAGCAAGGCCTGGGGCAGCAAATTGATTGACATATTTCTCACAACACTTTTCTTTCTATTCAGACATCTTCCTTCTTTTACCCTACAAGTCATCCACTCCATTCACCTGTCATGATCCCTCTTCCCTCCTGAATGACGGGTCATCCCTGCATCTTGTCCACTACCCTGGGTCAGAAACACTGTTGCAAGACATAACACAACAGCAAAGCTGCTTTATTAAATTAGTGACACCCCCCCCCTCCATTCCCTCATGCAGAAAAGGAGAAGATGGGGAGAAATCCCTTTGGGCTGCATGAACTTTTTCTCACACATACAAAATTGCATATACATACATATACCAAGGCTTTTTCCCCCTTCCAAGGGAGGTAGCCAAAAAGGGAAAGGCATAAAAACACTCCCACCCATTTCATCCCATTTCATCTGTTGAGGAAGGAAGGGAGAGGGCGGAAGACAGAGGTGAGTGGAGAATGGTTGTATATGGATGATGTTGTGATTGCATGAGGAGGAATGGGCAGGGGGGTGGGGGGTGGGGTAGTATGTGTGAGTAAATTTTGACGCAGCCCGAAGGGATTTCTCCCCGTCCTCTCCTTATATGCAAGGGGGGACGGAGAGGGGGGGGTCGCCGATTAAATGAAGCGGCCTTGCTGTGGATGTGCTGTGTCTTGCGACACTGTTTCTGACCCAGGGCGGTGGGCAGGGTGCAGGGATGACCCGTCATCCAGGAGGTGCTCAGATGAGAGGGAGGGTGGGAGGGGTGTGGAGTGTATTTAGGGAAAATTGCATATGCTAAACAATAATATATTTTATATTATAATTCACTGGTGCAGCTTGCACTTACATACATACATATTCCAAAGGCTTTTTCCCCTGTACACAGGGGGTAGCCAAAAAGAAAAAGGCATAGAAACCACTCACACCCATTCCATTCCCTACATATTCCACTCCCCGCCACCCTCCTCCCTCCCTCTTATCTTGGCACCTCCTGGATGACGGGTCATCCCTGCATCCCATCCACTGCCCTGGGTCAGAAGCAGTGTTGCAAGACACAGCACATGTTGAACAACCATGACAACATCACATAAATCTGACACAACCCAACATTCATAGCAAACCATTCACTCCATCTATTTCCAACCGTCATACATACCCTACTACTCACTTAAAAGTTGTGACTGCCTCCAACAGACTTCCCTCTATTTCATATATATATATATATCACTGTCCAGTACTGTCGTTACACATTAGTAATTGCACTAAAAACCCACTATTATTTGGATTTAAGAAAAGAAGGAAATAACGAATTTCCGTATATTTCGATCACTTGCTTGAAGAGGATCACAGCAAGTGATCGAAATATACGGAAATTCGTTATTTCCTTCTTTTCTTAAATCCCAATAATAGTGGGTTTTTAGTGCATATATATATATATATATATATATATATATATATTAGTATAAATGGGCAGTAAGTTTTCTTGTAGACATGTTCGATTGAAGACCAGAGCTAATTCAATATCCACTATCTTCTTAGTGATTTTCTCAATTTTTCTAATTGTTTGTTTGATTCTTGAGGGGAGGTCAAACACAATACTTCCGAGATCCATGATGTTATTGTGACACAAAATATAAATACAAGCTTTCGGTTGAGTCATCCAACCATCTTCAGGTAAGTGAGATTACATATACAGAACAGGAGTTTAAATACAAGTAAAAAGGGGGGAACTAGGAGAGTTAGGAGTCAGGTACTGGACGGAGGTGAGGTCTTCGTATCAACAGGACGTCGCTGGACAGCTGGTCACGGTAGTCGGACGCTGGACAGCTGGTCACGGTAGCCGGAATATATATATATATATATATATATATATATATATATATGGAATATATATATATATATATATGGAACTGCCTAGTGTAGGCCTTATGGTCCTTGCAGTCTCGTTCTTTTGTTCTTTAGTTATTATGTTCTTGTGGATATATATATAACAAGAACATGCTTCATAAAACTTTTCTGTCAACCCTGTAATATACCTTTTGGGGCATTCTTTCAGATCAAAAAGTGCTTAACACCCTCATTTCTCAGATTTTGCAGAAATTTAGTTTATAGGTAGTTTTAGAGCTCTAAACACATTTGTGAAATTTTAAGGTCAGTCTGAACAACTGTTCCGGATATATGACTTAAGATATTTTGAGGTCATATGAGAGGTCACTAACATTTGGTGACCAATAACTAGGGTAATAAAAGTCATAGTTATACACTCACTATCCGAGTTATGACCTAGATTGGTTCCGACCAACCGGTCGTAAGTTGAAACGGTTGTAACTCGGACCGTATACATTCGAGGTGTATACTCAAGGACATATGATGCAGAGCGTAAATCCAGCTCAAATGTTTCGTTTGTGGCCTCATTGTAGAACATTCTCAGTGTATGCAAAATATCCAATACTCTTTGATTATTATACTAAATAATAAATTAATGATAATAAATTAATAGGATAGGGTAAAGAAAGAAAATATATTACACAGGATTCTTATTAGAGACCGAAAATACAAATTAACACAAAAATACAAAATATAGAAAATATGCATGTAAAAAAAAAAAAAAAAAAATCACTTTTTGGTTGCATGTCATCTACACTTTCTTCGTGCGTACGGTTGAAGGAAAGATCAGGCAGTACGTCTGGCGAGGCACCATGGGGGATCCATTGGTATCCGCTGGTCGAGGCATAATTAATAAAAAGAGGTTGAAGTAATAAAGGCTTAATAACATTTAAAATAATTCCCTCAAATGTACATTAAAACAAGTACAAGATTCGCTTCTATGCACTGGGCTCAGTTGTCGCCTCCCATGCGAAAACATTCGGTCTCTCTTCGTAAGAAAAGAACGATAATCATAGCATAATGTTATTTCATCAAATAAATATTTTATGCATGGAATAGTACAGTGAAATATATTGTCGTATTGAATACAAGATATTATACTTCAGAACTCCAGGAATATCATAGACTTGGGTTAAAGCTATTTGTATCCATGTTCGTACACTACAGCTTTCGACTTTCGACCAATAGAGAACTCGAACCAGAATGAAAAGTACGAATGCAGGACTACTGTAAACCGACTCTCTGTCTTGGCTTTCGGGGAAGCGTGTATCACCGATCTGGCAAAACTGCCCTTTCTGACCATTCCCACCTGCCCTGATTATCGGTGGGAACTGGGAATCGAAATAAAGTATAATATCAATTCCAGTAAAATTATGCGCTTGACAGAGACATATGCGGAAACTGATACGTAGTGAAGCCAAAGACTCGAACTCAGCTCCGACGTACCAAGTGAACAGTGACTCTAACCACTGTACCATCAAGTGGTTAGAGTCCCTGTTCACTTGGTATGTCGGAGCTGAGTTCGAGTCCTTGGCTTCACTACAGTTTCCACATATGTCTCCGTTAAGCACATTGTCATTCTGGATTGTGATGACATGGAATTAAAGTGAAAAAGTCAATGTGGTTGAAAAAAAGATATATATATGCGGAAAAACCACCAAGGAAAAAGAAAAACTGATTACCAAGCGCTTTGGTCTATTCAGACATCCTCAGGGTACATGTACCCTGAGGATGTCTGAATAGACGAAAGCGCTTGGTCATCAGTTTTTCTTTTTCCTTGGTGGTTTTTCAGCATATTTAGAATCACAATTTTATGTGATGTCTCATGCATATATATATATATATATATACAACCACTCCTCGTTTAACAACGACAATTGGGACCAGTGCGCCGTCGTTAACCGAATTGGTCGTTAAGCGAAAGTGTATACATATACGTACATGTACTGTATGTACAATGTCCAGCAATACATGTATCTTTATTTTCGTGTATTTTCCCTCTTTTATACAGTACATTAAAGCTTTATTTACTGTTTATTTATGGTGGTTAGGTTCCTGAAATTACTGTATATGACCAAATCCGCGTATGCTGACATTCCATATTGAATACCGGGGTATTTTTTTAGTTTCGACCATGGGCGCAATATAGCAATAGAAAATTAATTATTAATTTTGTAAATTAAAATGTATCAACGTAATATGCAATTTTGTCGGCGGAAATAAAAGTAAAAAATACCATGCTACAAGAAAATATGCTAATGAACGAAGTCGGTAGCATAGGATTGGGATGCCATCTTGTCGTCTGCCAACGTCTCTCACGACGACGACAACGAGGACGAGCCGGATGACATTTAATTTGCAGGTAATGATTTATCAAACACAGGTCAGGTTAGTTTAGTTTAGGTTAGACGAATTCATCATCCTTTTATTTCTTCGACATCGGCATCTATCATAACAAACATGGTGTACCATTCGTCCGGCATGACTTCGTTACTTACGAAATTTGTTTTAGGACCTTTTTTTTTTTAATTCCGCTCACAAAATTGCATATTACTTTGATACATTATACATACATATACCAAGGCTTTTTCCCCCTTACAAGGGGGGTAGCCAAAAAGAAAAAGGCACAAAATCAACCCCACCCATTCCACCCCTGAATACACTCCACACCCCTCCACCCTCCCTCTTATCTTAGCACCTCCTGAATGAAATTATAATACATTATAATTTACAAAATTAATAATTAATTTTCTATTGCTATATTGCGCCCATGGTCGAAAATAAAAATTTACCACTTCCGGTATATACTGTACCCCAGGTAGTTTTTGCAGCTTGCAGGATGGTAATGTAGACCTAAGCTTCAGAACACTTTACCTCACAGCTAATACCCACCGTACAAGTTCAATTATAACATCATACAAATTTGCCTCAGCCAACTTAATTATCGTACACGACGTCGTAACTTCGGGAGATTTACATTAAACATCTGTCATAAAGCCTGTCGTTACTCCGCGTTGTCGCTAACAGAGTAGGTTGTTAAACGAGGAGTACCTGTATATATATATATATATATATATATATATATATATATATATATATATGTATATATATATATATATGTATATATATATATATATATATATATATATATATATATATATATATATATATATCCTTTATCTCCTGTTTTAAGCAACTTGTATATGTAATTTTTTAAAGATATTTTGCCTAAAATTATTCCTAACAAAGTCATTTGGTATAGATATGTTGATAATATATTGTGTATGTGGCCTATTGACCAACCTTTAGACAATTTTTTATTCAATTTAAACAGTTTGGTACCATAAATAAATTTACAAAAGAAATTGAACAGAACAATAGTCTGCCCTTTTTGGATGTTATGATTTATAGATTTGGTAATAAGTTTAAATTAGATGTTTACAGAAAACCAACCAGTGTCCTTTCTTATATTCATTATTATTCTTATCACACCTTAATACTAAAGTATTAGTATTCACCTCAATGTTTCTAAGGGCCTTTAGAGTTTGTTGCCCAGAATTTTTAGACCAAGAAATTGAAACCATTTATGACATTGGTAATAGATTAAAATATCCATAACAATTGATGTAGCTCAAAACACAGCAAAGAAATATTTTTATATTCTTACTGATAATCATCAATTCAGTTTTAAGAATATTTTAACACTCCCTTTTGATCATAATTTTGTTAGTTTAACTTGTACTTTTAATAAATTTAGTGTCCAAGTTGTCTTTAAGAATAACACCACTATTAGAAACAGGTTGATTAAAAATTCACCTGCTTGTAATGGAGGCTGTGTTTATAGTATCCCTTGCAAAAATTGTAACTTTAATTAGATTGGACAAACAGGCAAGGATTTAAAATTGAGAATAAACCAATATAACATCAGAACAGGGCAAGTTTCAAGTGGGTTGTTTTTGCATTTAACCATTTCCATACGGTGACACCTACGTAGGCGTCATGAGGAGCAAGTGGGTATGCGATGATGCTGACATCGGCGTCTTGATTATATTGTAGTCGTACCTACGTAACCTCCATTCTCTCTAAACTGGCTTCATAATATTTTCTATGGTTATCAAAATTCACGGGTAAAAGAGAACGAATGATTGAGCACTGACTTTATTTTTTATAATGCGATTATTATGACGCAACATCGCACGTCGGGCAGCTAATCCTGCCAGACGTGCGATGTGCCCCGGAGTGAAGAGGTTAAGGGATTTTAATCATTGCATTGATTGGGATAACACAAAGAAATTTGTCTTAAGTAAGGACATTAAGGAGAGGAATATCATAGAATCATGTTATATAAAAGCTTCATTTGAAAACAACATGAATATGAGTATGGGAATGTATAAATTAGATAACTTTGTAACATATAACATTGTTGACAGTAGCTGGGTCAAACGTCCGGCTGTGCTGAGAGAGTGAGATAACTATTGGACTTGTCCTAATTCCCCCCTAGTGTGCTTCTTTTGTATATATAATGTCACTCCTACCTTACTCTGTACGTTTGAAAATGTCTTAAATAGACGAAAACATTCAGTCACCTTTCATTTTATTTTTCAAGTGATTTTATTACACATTTTGTGAATCATGTGTTTTTGTGATTTATTCACATATATAGATGAGGAAAAGGAAGGCATAAACTTTGGCTGTTAGAATCAGTAAAAAAAAAAAAGTTTGTTTATGTTAGTATTCTTTGCATAATTAACACATAAGTGAGTGCCATATTTATACATTGTCTACCAACTGTTCATATTTTTCACACTTAAGTTCGTAATCTAATTACCTTTATTTTAATAAAAGAATAAAAGCTATTATAAACAGCCATATAAAGGTTGTTTATCTTGGTAATTTTCATGTAATTAACTTATAAGTTAACATCATGTATTTACATATGTAGAGGGAATGACTTTCAATTCATTCATTAATGTTAGTAGATGTTTCTCAGATTGTGTTTCAGATTTTGAAGCCTAACTTTCTGCCTCGCTATTAATATGAACACCATAACTGACCTCTAGGCTCTTCTTCAACCGTTTTTGGCATCTTATAGCATACCACGAGCTTTGCACTTCTTAAGGCTCAATGACAACCCTTCTGAAAAGAAATGAAAAATTCATACATTTACATTAACCCCTTTTCTGGCAAGGATGAGTAAACTTATCCAAATATCTTTCAGAAACAGACACAGATGATATAATTGTTGAATTATGGCCCTTCTCAGCATTTGTTAGTGATAAGGTATCAATCAGATAAAGCAGACTCATCGCTTTTGAGCACATACCCCCCCCCCCCAGATGTCGAGCTCAGAAGATGAGAATGAATATGAAGCTTCAATCAGAAGCTTGGATACATTAGATGAAAGTGGAAGCTCATTTGACGATGGCTATTCTTTCTTAACCCCTTTAGTACGGGCCAAAATCTTGCGGGCAGCATTAGCTGCCAGACGTGCGATGTTGCGTCATAATACTCACATTATAAAAAATAAAGTTACCGCTGTATTGCTCGTTCTCTTTCACCTGTGAATTTTTATAACCATAGAAAATATGATGAAGCCAGTTTACAGAGTATGGGGGTCACGCAGGTACAACTACAATATATATAATCAAGACGCCGACATCGGCATCCTCGCGTACCCACTTGCTCCTCATGACTCCTACATAGGCGTCATCATATTGAAGGGGTTAAGGAGGAGGAGGATTTACAAAGTTGGTGTTGACATGATGTGGTGTAACAAAACATGCTTCCCCCACCACCATGCTTTCCATTCACTGGAAATCCCAGATTATCATTTGTAAATTAAGCTATAAAAAAAAAGAGTAAAATAAGTGTGTAATTTCCCTTTACTTTTCATTCTAAAGTTGGGAAAACAACTAAAAAAGGGAAAAGTTTTCTCATTTTTGCCAGAAATGGTATCTTCAAAATAAAATTTCAAGTAAAATATTATTAGTAAATAAAAATAAAAGTTATTTCTATAATCAGCCTGAAAAATACTATTAAAAAAAAAAAACAATAAAAAAATTGTCTTAAAATGAAATGTCAAAAAAAGTTCCTGGGTAAGGGGACAGTAAATTTTGATACGAGGGTCATTCCAAAAGTAATGCCTCCTATTTTTTAACTCGAAAAGTTGAAGGGCTACAAAGACGGGAGTGGCACCATTAAAATGAGCAACTTTTTGTGTTCCAGAATTTATTTTTCTACATAGTCACCACCATTCTCAATGCACTTTTGCCAGCGATGAACGAGAGCCTTGATGCCTCAGTCGTAAAAGTTAGTGCCTGCCGAGGCAGTCCATTTTTTCATGGCTGCAATTATGGCATTGTTGTTGGGGAAATACTGCCCACATAATGGATCCTTTAGAGGTCCAAACAAGTGGAAGTCTGACGGTGCCAGGTCGGGACCATATGGTGGATGATGCAGCACCATCCAGCTGAACTTTGTCACACATTCTGTGGTCTTCAAACTTGTGTGTGTCCTGGCGTTGTTGTGTTGCAAACGGAATGTTTCCCTTTTCTATGGCCTTACAAGGGCAATCCAGG
Organism: Oratosquilla oratoria; assembly: GCF_046742065.1. Classification (NCBI taxonomy): domain Eukaryota; kingdom Metazoa; phylum Arthropoda; class Malacostraca; order Stomatopoda; family Squillidae; genus Oratosquilla; species Oratosquilla oratoria. The sequence goes on from NC_134799.1 coordinate 48,162,341, forward strand.
CCTTCAGCTTGGTCAACATTTCAACATAACGGTCAGAGTTGACAGTTGCCCCTGGTTCCAAGTAATCCAGAAGGATGACGCCCTTCCTGTCTGAGAAGATGGTGCACATCACTGCTTGCAGATGTCTGGGTCTTGAACTTCTTCTTTGCTGGAGGGTGTGAGTGGTGCCATTCCATCAACTGCTGTTTGGCCACCAGTTCGTAGTATTGACACCACGTCTCGTCACCAGTGATGATGCGGTCCAAGAATCCGTCACCTTCGGCTTCGTAGTGATCCAACAAGTCCTGACAGATGTCCTACATGAGCATTCATGGAACCCACCTAGCACACACTTTGCTGTATCCTAGGGATGACAACATCATTTCCTTTAATATATATTTGCCACTTTCTAGGTTCTTTGTCTTTTCTCTGTCTTTTCCAAGCTTTATCTCTATTTAGCCTAGGCTTGAAAGTCTCCAATTCATTGTCTGTTTCCTGACTTTGAGTGATACCACTCAAATCAAAGACATTGGTACAGTGCATGTTGGGTGAGATAAGCAATTGGCAACAGCATTGTTGTCACCAAGGATGTACTCAACTGAGGAAACATATTGAGAGATGACAGAGAGTTGTTGTTATTGTCTGTCAGATTTAGCAAGAGACTTGGGGTGAAATGCAGCAACTAGAGGTTTGTGGTCAAGAAACAGGGTAACTGTATGTTCATCAATGAGGGAGTTAAAATACAAAACTGCGAGATAAGCAGCCAGTAGTGTGTGGTCATAGGTAGAGTAAGTACATTGTGTGTCTGAGAGGATCTTTGAGTAAAAACACGGGCATTGTGCCTACTGCTTGGGGGCAGGCAAATGTTGTTCCAGTTTATAAGAAGGGAGATAAATCGTCTATATGCAACTGCAGGCCAGTCAGTTTAACATCAGTTATAGGTAAAATGCTTGAATCAATAATAGTAAATAGACTCAGAGAACACATTGAAAGACATAATTTAATTTGTGACACACAGCATGGTTTCTCCAAGGGTGTCATGTGTGACTAATCTTCTGTCCTTTTACACTAAAGTGTATAAGGCATCAGATAACGATGATAATTACGATGTTATTTACCTTGATTTTAACTAAACATTCGACAAGGTGCCACACCATAGACTACAAAATAAAATCAAAGTTCATGGCATTGCAGGAAAAATGTTAGAATGGATTAGAGCTTGGATCAGTAACAGAAAACAGTTAGTAAAATCCAGGTGGGGCAATGTTACTAGTGGGGTTCCCCAGGGCTTGGTTTTGGGTCCATTGTTCATTATGTACATAAACGACTTAGACAATGGGATAAATAGTGATGTTAGTAAGTTCGCGGACGACACTAAAATAGGATACCTAATTAGGTCAGGAGACGGCGCAGAGATTCTGCAGGATGATCTTAACAAATTGTTCACATGGTCGGTGAAATGGCAAATTAACTTCAATATCTCTAAGTGTAGCATGTTAAATGTAGGGCTACACAACCCTGAAAATAGATACAGCTTAGATAACACGCTTTCAGAGAAAACTGAGTGCAAGAGAGACTTGGGAGTTCTAGTGAGTCTTGACATTAAAACCAGGAAACAGTGCATTAGCACCAGGAATAAAGCTAACAGAGCATTAGGTTTCATTGCCAGGACGGTAACGAATAGAAGTGCAGAGGTAATTATCAAACTCTTATCTAGTGATAGTTAGACCCATCCTTGACTATTCGGTACAGTTTTGGTCTCCGTCCTATAGAATGGACATCAATTCACTAGAATAAGTACAGAGACGAAAGACCAAAATGATACATGGACTCAGAAATTTGCCTTGCAAAGAGAAGGTTACATTCTCTGAAAAGATGCAGAGTGGGGGATGATCTAATAGAGGTGTTCAAGTGGATCAAAGATTTTAACAAGGGTGATGCAAACAAGGTAATCATATTAAAACAACAGGGCAGGACTCAAAGTAATGGTTATAAGCTGGGGACAAATTTAGATTTAAGAAGGAAATAGGCAAGAATTGGTTTACTAATAGGGTGGTTGACGAATGAAATAAACTTAGTAACCATGTAGTAAGTGCTGAAACTATCAGTTGCTTTAAGAAATGATTAGACAACTTTATGGATGGGGATGACAGGTGATGATGGGTATGGAGTTGCTTAGTGTAGGCCTTATGGTCTCTTGCAGTCTCCTTCATTCTTATGTTCTCATGTTCTTATGTTCAAAAGCTTTTTTCAGGTCTAGAAAGGCACAGTCAGCCCATCCATCTCTTTCCTGTATTATATCTATCAGTCTTGAATAGAAACACAAAGTTTGTGAAACATGATCTTCTTGTCTAAATCCAAACTGCCTTGGATTTAGTCCAATGTTTTTTTCCAAATGCTTATCCATCTGATTTTGGTCATTCTTTCACAAATTTTTGCTACCTCCCTTGAAAGGGGGAAAAAGCCTTGGTATATGTATGTATGTACTTGTAAGAGAGACCGGTCTATAGTTTTTTTTTTTTTTTTTTTTTTTTTTTTTTAAATCAACAAAGCACCGGCTATGCAGTGGGTGTCTTGGCCTGTGCCGCTTGCTCACTGCTCTCGATCCAGGACCTCCGGTCTCTTTTATTTTTATTTTTGTTTCGATAGGACGCTCTCGATGTACTCATTGCCATCAACTCATGTAATGGAATAGAAGAATTCATTCTGTTATATACCGAAGTTTGAATTTCAGTTTCATCGTTTCCGACTGGCTTATCCTCACTCCTGTATATATGTTCACCACCTTTGATACTCTCATAGATCACCTCATTTATGTAATCCACGTCTTCGTTTCTAGGATATTTTATGGCTCTTTTTTGGAAATATAGATAGCTGTTGGCGTTAGCTTCAAGCTCTTCGTAGACCTTTTCGATCACATCATCCCTTGTTTTGACCAAAATGCCAAATTTCTTTAGAAACCTGAATCTACCTGTTTCGCCCATGCCAATCCGTAACCATTTTTCTGCGAATGTCCTATTTTCTTTATCCTCAGCCTTCAATCTAACATTTTGTACCAATTCTCTTTTATTTTCATTTTATTTTCTTTTTTTCTTTTGATCTCCTTTAATTCTTGTTTTATTTCTTCCTTCTCCTTCTTTAATTCTTCTTTTTCTTGGAAAGTCCTTTCCCAAACCTTAAGGAGGACCGACACATCTGATTCCGTTTCGTCGACGGCATAGTCGTAATCAGGCAGGATCATTGCCGTTGCGGCTTCTTCACTAATATTGTAAGCTGAAGCAGGAATCTCAACGGATCCCAATTCAGGTTCCTCTTCTGGAATTACCTGCTCGCTGTCGATACCTTTCACTAAAGATTCCCCCTCCCTAATGGATGGCATGTCCGAAAAAAATTCTTTATATACCACATTTGTCGGATTTTTCACCACACATTCACCATTAACCTTATGGTAAACTGTTTTTCCTTGAGTTTGCGCTTTTTGATATAATCATTGTATTTCCGATCGATGTAATACTTTTGGAATTCCTTGTGACAGCTTTTACCACCACTCATAGTGAAATTCTTGTATCCTGCAAAATAATGTTTCATATACTTTTCCGATTCTTCCTCTTTAATTTCTCCGTCGAAATCTATTATGAGATCGTAGTCTTCATCAGAGTACACATAATTTTTGTTATTTCATAACATGCTGTTGAACCTCAATATTTTCCTATGGAATCTCTTAATTGTGGCTGTTACTGTACTGTTTTTTTTTTTTTTTTTTTTTTTTTTTTGAGGCGTAAAGTTGGGGAAACTCATTCATGTGCTCCCTGGTCAATTCGTTACAGAGAGCATAGTTTTTCTGCACACTTTCTTTTGGGTACTTCTTCGTCTTTGTAACCCTGGCCCAAAAGTGGTTAAACCCCCTATCTGTGCACTACCCTTTGAACCACGTTCATCCATTGCAGCAATGCTTTATATGGTATATGGTAGCTATAAGAATATCCTTACACCATGGGACATTTTTGCCGGATTTTGGAAGGTGCTCATAAAAACGCCAGGAAATTTTCAAAACTGGAAAACTTTATTTTTTTATATACTTAGAAGTTTGTTTTTCCATACATCATTCTTCCCTTTCTATTTTGTTAGTTTTTCTCATGTATTTTTCTTCATTGAGTTCCAGTTCTAATAATATGTGGTCACTTTAGTGGTGTCTTATATTCAATCTTGTCCACTATTTCAGGTTCTAATGTGATTATTAGGTCTAGTCTCGATGGCTCCTCATTTCTATACCTAGTATTCTCTTGCATCCTTTGTGCCATTGTATGTTCCATAATCATATCAAGTAGTACATTTCCCCATAGGTCATTTCCACCCTTCACTGTCATCTCTTCCCAGCATATTTCTTTACAATTAAAGTCACCCAGTAGATCTCTTTCTCTTCTTTGCTCCAGAGTTGGTAGTTCCAATTTGGACAGTCTTTGTTTGTATGTCAATTTGGAGAGTGTTGATGCCATCTTTGTCATTGCTCTTTATATTTGTTTTAGTACTGGGTGTCCATAGTGTTGCAGCATACTCCAATTTTGATCTTATCAGTGTAATGTTTTCTTGATCATTTCCTCGTCCAAGTAGTCAAATGCCACTTTCATCAACCTTGTAGGTTGACTGTTTCTCCAACTGTTTTATTGATATGTTATGTCCTGTGACATGTCTTTGCTGATTATTACTCCTAGGTCCCTTTTCAAGCTCACTTTTTTGACTTCAATTTTATAATTTCTCTATATTCTATTTTAATTTTTTCTAAACTCCATTATACTACACTTCTTGATGTTAAAGTTCACTTCCCACTTTTGACTCAATTTCCAGATTTTATCTAGGTCTGTAGTGATTCACAATTCTTCTCTGTACTTACTCTAGTATTTTTGTGTCATCTGCGAAGAAATTCATATAACATTCTACACCTTCATCCATGTCATTTATATATATGGCAAACATGATTGGAGCCAATACCGAACCTTGCAGGACACCACTTATCATTTCTTCTCAGGTCAAGTATGTGTCTCTAATTACTACCCGCATTTTCCTCCCAGTCAAGAAGTTTTCCATCCATTCCAATAATTTTCCTTTGATGCCACCTATTGATTCTATTTTTCTTATTAGTTTTTTGTGTGGTACTTTATCAAAACTTTTTGTAGATCTAGAAAAGCACAGTCTACCCATCCATCCCTTTCTTGTATTATTTTTATTAGTCTCGAGTAGAAACAGATCAAGTTTGTTGTACATGGTCTTCCTTGGCTAAATCCAAATTGATTTGGATTCAATATATTTTTTTCTTCCAGATGTTTAACCCATCAACTTTTGATAACTTTTTCTCATATTTTTGCTATTCTGGATGTAAGGGAGACCAGGGATATTTTCCTTGTTCCCTTCTTTATATATTGGTACAATATTTGCATTTTTCTACCTTTGCTTCCTTGAGTGAGTAATTATCTTGTACATTTTGTCCATCAGGTCATCTATGCATTCTTTTAATATTCAATTTGCAATTCCATCCGGACTGTGAGATTTACTGACATCAGGGTATTTTATGTGGTCTCTGATTTCCTTCTGTGTCACAGTTATTTCCTTCATTGGGGGTATATTTCTCTATTTCCTCACAGGTGAATTTTCAGTTGTGAATACTGATTTGAAATGTTTCTTCATAATTTCAGCCATCTCTATGTCTTTATATTCATAATTCCTTTGGTGCAGACTTACTATTTCTTGTTTGTTTTTTAGTTTATCCTTTACATACCTGTAAAATAGTTTAGGTTCTTCCTTGCATTTTTTTCTATTATATCTCTTTCATCTGTGCGTATTTTTACATAATCATTTCTGAGTTTGATGTATGTTTGCCACTTACTAATTTTTTTTTTTATATTTTTTCCATCTTTTCCAAGCTTTGTCTCTTCTATCATTAGCCTCACTACATTTTTTGTTGTACCAACATTTTATGTATACTTTTTCTTGCTTCTGTTTTGGTACATATTTGTTTATTTCCTCATTGTAAATTTCTTTTAGTATATTCCATTTCTCTTCCATTTTTGTATCTTCATTTAGGAAGTTATCCCAATTTGCATTTGAAAGAATTTTCTGAGTTTCTTAAAATTTGTTTTGTTGTACATTAGTCTTCCTTTTCTATGTTTGTCGTTTCTTCTCAAATCAATTTGCTATTTTAGTTTGAATTCTATTAGTACATGGTCACTCTTCCCAATGGGGTTTTGTAATCAATTCCGTCCACAATTTCAGGTTCTGACGTAAGTATTAAATGTAGTCTTGATGGTTCTTCATTGTTTCTGTATCTGGTATTTTCCTTTACCCACTAAGTTATTGTGTATTCAATGATCATATCCAATAGTACCTTTCCCCAGAGGTCTTCTCCACCCTTCACTGTTGTTTCCTTCCAACATATTTCTTTGGAATTAAAATCACCCATAATTACTATATTTCCTTTCAGTAAATCAATTAATTCTTTTTGTCTTCCAACAGTTTGGAATGCACTGTGTCCAGTACTGTGTTTTAGGGGGTACATATATTACTACAAATTTTCTACTTTTCATGTCTCTGTTTTCAGTTTTTATCATAATTAGTTCCACATTGTTTTTTCCTTCTGTTATCTTGGTCATATATAAGCCTTTCTTAGTCAAAAATATTACTCCACCCTGTTTTTTCTTTCTATTTTTCATCCAATGGTTGTATAAACATTTGGTGGCAGAGGACTTTTTAATTTTGTTACCACAATTCCCATTATGTCTGGTTTTTCTAATGCCAGATATTCATTTAATTCATTCATACCTGAAATCATTCCATCTATGTTGTTATAAGCTATTTTTTAATTTTTTTCCTTTCACGTCATTTTCTGTGTATTTGGTATTCTTTTATATGTGTGTATATATGTATATATAAATATATATATATATACATATATATATATACAAATATATATATATATGTATATATATATATATATATATATATATATATACAGTATATATATATATATATATATATATATAATTCACACACACTGAATGGTCCCCAGTGCAGATCTTAATCTTTTTTCAACCACATAACACTTGCCCACGTGCACATACTACCATTGTACCATCATAGCGGGGATGGGTTGAGCACAAAATTCATGTATATGTATGTGTCTTGAGCATACAAATATAAGAAATTGTACTCAACTTATATCTCTCTTGATGGCACAGTGGTTAGTCACTGTTACTTTGATACGTCTGAGCTGAGGTTCGAGCCCTTGGCTTCACTTCGTATCAGTTTCCGTATATGTCTCCGACGAGCGCATTGTCAGTCTCATTCGTGATGACATAGAATTAAAAGTAAAAAGTTAATGTGGTTGAAAAAAATATATATATATGTATATATATATAAACATTTTCTCAGCCTCAGGTCCAGCACTCTTAAAAAAGAGAAAAAAAATCTTTTCAGTGTTCTCATTTCTTTCATTTGCTTCCTTTTGGAGTTCCTTTTCTTTTTCTTCATTTTTTTTTTTTTTTTTTTTTTTTACCCATACATTTTTGTTATGTCCACTATTTGCTAGTTTTGTTGCTCTAGATAGTACTTCTGTTATTGTTTGAGACCTAAGTTTTATTTTTATTGGCCTATATTGTTTTTCGTTTGAGTATTTTCCTATTCTATATAATTCCTCAATTTCTTTGCATATATCCTGTCCATTCTCTTGAATCTCTTTCAGAATTGCTTTGGCAATCTTTTTCTCCTCTTTTTCTCTCTGATATCTAGGTACATCATGTTTTTCTTTAATACAATAAACTACAATGCACTTTTTTTTTTATCCACTGTGCCCCTGACCAAATTTCTTTTTTGCGTGTGTATTTACCTAGTATTATACGGGAAGGGGAGCTATGCTTGTAGTGACCTGTCTTTGTATCTCACAACATCTAGTTTGCTCTTAACTTCTTGTATGGTGTTTGCACACTTGTTTCATCCAGTTTCTTCCAGACATCCATCACTCTATGTTTTTTTTTTTTTTTTTTATTTTTTTTTGTTTTTTTTTTTTTTTTTTTTTTTTTTTTTTTTTTTTTTTTTTTTTTTTTTTTTTTTTTTCCCTAGATCTCTTCAATATTCTTTTTGAGTCTCTTTTCATGTCCCCTTGATTTTCTTCTATCCCAATTTAATAAGTCTTCTTTGTCAAGAACTTCCATGCCTTCCATGATTCTGTAAATGGCCAATAGCTTGCCTCTTTCTCTTCTTTGTTCCAGGGTTGGTAGTTCCAGTTTAGACAATCTTTGCTCGTATGTCAGTTTTAAAAATATTGGGCCATCTCTGTTACTCTTTTGGATTCTATTTTCCCTATATTATTTTTTGTACTGGGTGTCCATAGTGTCACAGCGTACTCCAATTTTGGTACAATCAGTGTGACTAGCATATTTTTTACATTACCTTATCCAAGTAATTAAAAGGATAATTACAGAAGAGATCTGAGAAAGAATAGCTTCCCACACAGGGTGGTAGATATCTGGAACAAACTGAATGAGGAAACAGTGAGTGCAAAAACTATACAAGAACTTAAGATCAATCTGGATACTGAAAGATACAAAAGTGGGCCACTACGAGCATATCTATATAACTAGGTAAATACATTATGGACCTTACCTTACCGTCATGCCATATCCTCTTGGACTTTGGCAACCATGGAGCGCCACCGTTCATGGTCCCTAGTTACTTGTAACATCTGTGCTGGTTTGAGTTGCTTTCCCGTCGCCCTCATCAGCCCGTCCATATACTTCTCCCTCTGCTTTCCTCTTGCTCACCTTCCCTCCACCATTCCCGTCATCACCACCTCTTCCAACCCTTCCCTCCTCATTATATGTCCTAAGAATTGCAACTGTCTTTTCCTTATTGTGTCATCAATTCCCTATCTGTCTCCATTTCTCTCAATACTTCTTCATTTGTTTTCTTCGCTGTCCATGGTACTCTTAATACTCGTCTCCATATCCACATTTCTGCTGCTTCTAAGTTTTCCTGCAATTTTTCGCTGATTGTCCACGCTTCTGAACCATATAATAGTGTTGACCATATAAATGTTTTAACTGTTCTTCTCCTTATATCTCTAGACATTTTCTTGTTTGTTAAAACCCCTTTCATTTTCTGAAACTTGCTTTTAGCTATCGCTATCCTTGATTTTATTTCTTTTTCACATCTACAATCTTCTGTCAATACGCTTCCCAGGTACAAAAATTTGGTTACTTGTTCTATTCTTCTCCCTGCTATTTGGACATTATGGACACCCAGTACTAAAAAGAATATAAAGAAATTAGAAAGAATTCAAAGAGCAACAATAAAGATGGCACCAACACTCTTCAAATTGACATGAACAAAGATTGGCCAAACTCGAACTACCAACCCTCAAACAAAGAAGAGAAAGAGGAGACCTACTAACCATCTACAGCAGGGGTTCTTAACCTTTTTTCTCCAATTCCCCACTTTTTAGTGAGCCAACTCTCCATTTCCCACCACAGCATCAGTCTTTGACAAATTCGATTTTAACCCATGTAGTGTTTAGTACGTAAATATACAGTGTTGTCACTTTTACCCAAACATGACTTACAATACCTCATATATTGGTTGTTTTTGTTAAAACAGTCTGTAAATGGTTGTGATTTGTAAAGTAAGTCAACATTTGGATGTAATGTATTAAAGTTTGAAGCATTATCGATTATTTGTGGGTGGAAACAAATTCATGAAATGTGACAACAAGAAGACACCAGAAACAAACAAAGGAATGAAAAGTATGAAAATATTGTTTTCTCAGGATTTGCAAAAGGAAGTAATACTAGGTAGAGGTATAGATTTGGAAAGGGAAACAAGGAAAAAAATATTTAAGAAATCAGGAGATTACAGAACTAATAAATAAAATTATAGATCTGAAAGCAAAACACAGGGCAATGTATAGAGAAGTATAGAGAATTGAAAAAGCAAAATATTGAAACAAATAGGGGGCTTAATGATCTAAAAAAGGAATTAAATGTAACCAAATGTGAGAACAAAAGAATGAACAATGAAGATTCAAACAAAAATTAGGCTTTGAAAAAAGAAGTAAAAGAACAAATACAAGTGGTGACCAAGAAAGTTGGAGAAACCATAAAAGAGACAGATCTTCAAGAAATAAAAAATCAATGGAAAGTAAATCAGGAAAACAAAACATAAATTTTAAAGAAATTGTACAAGAAGAAAAAGCAAAAGAAACAGTCATTAAAGTAATTAAATTGGTCAGAGACAATTTATATAAAAAAATGTATAGTAGTTTATGGTGTTAAAAAATATATCTAGGTACTTAAGAAAAAAAAGTGGAGAAAGAAATAGCAAAAGAAATTCTGAAAGAGATACAAAAGGATGGGCAAGAAATGGAAAAGGAAATAGAATAAGTGCATAGAAAGGGACTGTATTAAAAAAAAATAGAAATTAAACTAAGGTCTTAAATTATAGTGGAAGAAGTATTAACAAAAACTGCAAAGTTGACAAAAAGTGAAAATTACAAAAATATTAGGGATGAGGAAAAAAAGAGGGAAAAGACACCAAGAAATGAAGCTAATGAAAAAAACGAAAGAACAGAGACTGAGAAGAACGAGTTTTTTTTGGAGAATACTGGACTTGAGGCTGAAAAATGGTATAGAAAAGGAAACACAGGAAACAGGAAAGGAGGAAAAAGAGAGAAAAAAAAAATAATAATGTATACCAAGAATGAGGCTGAAAAAATTGTATTAAAAAAAGGAAACACAGGAAACAAAAAAGGAGGAAAAAGAAAAAAGATAATGTATACCAACATAGATGGCATGATTAAATGAATTAAACAACTATCTGGCAGAAGAGAAACTGGATATATATACACTACCACCAAATACTGTGGGACAAGGTTTATATAATCACTGGATAAAAAATGGAAGAAACAGGGTGGAGGAGTCATGTATTTGAGTAAGAAAGGCTTAAATTTGACAAAGATAACAGAAGGAAATAATAATGTGGAATTGATTATGATAAAATTTGATAGTGACATGAAAAGTAGAAAATTTGTCGTGATATATATACCCCCAAAAACATGTTCTTGGAAAGAGAATGACCAATCCAAAATGTTGGAAGACACAAAGCATGCATTAAATGAAATACTGGAAGGAGGAAACTTAGTAGTTATTGGTGACTTCAACTCCAAAGAAATATGTTGGGAGGAGATGAGAGTGAAAGGTGGAGAGGACCTTTGGGGAAATATACTACAGGGTATGACCATTGAATACACAATGACTCAATAGGTGAAAGAAAATAACAGATATAGAAATAATGAAGAACTGTCAAGATTAGACTTAATATTTACATCAGAGCCTGAAATTGTGGATAAAATAGAATACAAGACACCAATAGATAATAGATTGCTCACTCAAAGAAGGAAAGGTACTGCAAGATTGGAAAAATACAAATATTGCACCAATATATAAAGGGGGAGATAAGGAAGACCCAACAAACTATAGACCAGCTGCCCTTACAAGTAAAATAGCTAAAATATGTGAAAAAGTTATCAAAAGTAGATGGACAAAACATCTGGAAGGAAATATACTGAATCCAAAACAATTTGGCTGTAGACAAGGAAGATCATGTATTTATTTATTTACCTTGTTGTATTTTACGGGAAGGGGAGCTATGCTTGTGGTAACCCTTTTTTGTATCTCACAAGGTCAAGTTTGTTCTTAAATTCTTGTATTGTGTTTGCATACACTATTTTTTCATCTAATTTGTTCCAGATATCTATCACTCTTTGTGGGAAGCTGTTCTTTTTCAGGTCTTCTGTAGCTGTCCTTTTTGGTTTTCATTGCATGTCCTCTTGTTTTTTTTCTGTCCCACTTTAATAAGTCCTATCTATCAAGGCATTCTTCTCCTTTCATAATTCTGTTGATGGTTTGTAGGTCCCCTCATTCTCTTCTTTGTTCCAGGGTCTGCAATTCCAGTTTGGCCAGTCTTTGTTCATATGTCATGTTTGAAAGTGTTGGGGCCATCTTTGTCACTGCTCTTTGTATTCTTTCTAATTATTTTCTTATATTCTTTTTTGTACTGGGTGTCAGCACTGCATATTCCAGTTTTGGGCTTATCAGTGTTTGTAATATTTTTTTAAATAATTTCCTTATCCAGGTATTTAAAGGCCACCTTTATTGATCTCAACAAATTGTATGTTTCCCTGACTATTTTATTTTTATGTTTATCTGGTGATATGTCTTTAGTGATGATTACTCCTAGGTTACCATCAGAATTTACTTTCTTTACTTCTTTTCCATCAATTTTATACTGTCCTGATATTCTCTTCTTGCTTTTCCCAAATTCAATTATACTGCATTTCTTGATGTTGAATTCTACCTCCCATCTCTTGCTCCACTCTGAGACTTTGTTCAGATCACTGTGTAATGACTCACAGTGTATTTCGGAGTTTATTCTCTTTAATAACTTTGAGTCATCTGCAGAGAAGTTCATGTAACATTCAATACTTTCATCCATGTCATTCACATATATAGCAAACATTATCAGAGCTAGTACTGACCCCTGTGGGATGCCACTACTCATTTCTTCCCATTTTGAATATTTGTCTCTGAGCACTACTCTCATTTTCTTCCATGTAGGAAATCCTCCATCCAGTTCAATAGTTTTCCCTGTATGCCTCCTATTGTTTCCAGTTTATATAGCAATTTTCTGTGTAGTACCTTAACAAATACCTTTTTTAAATCCAGGAAGGCACAGTCTGCCCAGCAATCTCTCTCTTGCAATATATCTATCAATCTTGAATAGAAACAAATCAATTTGGTGGTACATGATCTTCCCTGTCTGAATTTAATGTGCCTCAGGTTCAGTATATTTGCAGACGACGTAAAACTACTAAAGAAAATATAGAAGAATACTGTGAATCATTACAGGGAGACCTGGGCAAAGTCTGGGAATGGAGCCAAAAGTGGGAAGCGAACTTCAACATCAAGAAATGTAGTATAATGGAGTTTGGGGAAAAAAAGAAGAATATCAGGACAATATAAAATTGGTATAAAGGAAGTAAAAAAAGTTAGCTCTGAAAAGGACCTAGAAGTAATTATTAACAAACATGTCACCAGACAAGCATATAAACAAAATAGTTGGAGAAACCTACAATTTACTAAGATCAGTAAAGGTGGCTTTTAATTACCTGGATGAAGTAATGGTAAAAAAAAATATTAGTCACACTGATAAAACCCAGATTGGATATGCTGTGACACTATGGACACCCAATTCAAAAAGAATATAAAGAAATTAGAAAGAACCCAAAGGGCAACAACAAAGATGGCCCCAACACTTTCAAAATTGACATACGAACAAAGATTGTCTGAACTGGAACTACCAACCCTGGAACAAAGAAGAGAAAGAGGAGATTTATTGGTCATTTATAGAATTATGAAAGGCATGGAAATCTTTGACAGAGAAGACTTATTAAAGTGGTATTAATGAAAAACAAGACATGAAAAGAAACTCAAAAAGATGGTTATATAAGAGATCTAAAAAAATAATAGTTTCTCACACAGAGTGGTGTGTCTGGAACAAAATGGACAAAACAATAGTGTGTACAAAAACCATACAAGAATTTAAGAACAAACCAGATGCTGAGAGATACAAAGACAGGTCACTGCAAGCATAGCTCCCCTTCCCGTATAACACAACTAGGTAAATACACATAGTACAGTGGAATGAAACATAGTATAATTTTTTTTATTAAGAAATGCAGCTGAAGAACTGGAAAGAGTTATTGAAAAAAGAATGGGTGCTTCATTGTGGAAAGATAATATTGGAGGAATGGGAGACAGGTAGAAGTGATGAATCCTGGGGCAGCATATTAATGAACATGAAATAATATGATGACCCAATGGGTGAAACAAGATAAAGAGGCAAAGATACATCTGCAAGACTGGATTTTATTATGACTGATGAACCTGTGACCATGGAACTGCTTAGTGTAGGCCTTATGGTCTCTTGCAGCCTCCTTCATTCTTATGTTCTTATGATTGAAATTGTAATTTGCTTTTGCCAAATAGGAAAGAGTGGGGATGTGGTCCTTGAATTTATCCTGGAAATGGAAAAGACAGGAATAGGAGAGGAAATATACAAGGTGTGACAGAAATCAAATGAGACTTTTCTCATAAAAGTTTTATTGCAAAATCTACAGAGAAATTACTCATTGTCTCCAAAGTAATTCACTTCTGCCAGCCCACAGAAGCACTTGGCAAAATCCTACTCAAGGTATCTCAGCTCCCTCATTACAATGGCCTTGATCTCTTCTACAAAGACAAAATGAGTTCCTTTGAGTACAGTCTTCAGCCTAAGGAAGAGCCAGAAGTTGCATGATGTGAGATCTGGGGAATGAGAGTGGTCAAGAGCTGTGATCTGTTTGTTAGCCAAGAACCACCTTACACTGAGTGCTGTGTGTGCTGAGTGGATTGTTGTGGTGGAGCGGCCATGACTTGTCTCTCCATTTAGCCCACTTGCAGCATCGAACCCGGTCACAGAGGCAATTGAGGACCTGCTGGTAGGAGTGCTGGTCGACTCTCTGACCCTTAGGCACAAACTCATGATGGACCATTCCCTTGTGGTTGAAGAATGTAATAAGCATGACCTTGATCTTTGATTTGGAGATGCATGCCCTCTTGGGTGTGGTTGAAGCTGGATTCTTCCACTTTGGTTTCTGGGTCATACTGGAAGACATAAATTTCTTCTCATGTGATGACCCAGCCAAGGAACTCTGGATCTTCCTTGATCTCCAGCAAGTCTCAACATTGACCCAGTGCTCCTTCTGGTCGTCCAACAAAAACTTGGGCACCATCTTGGTGCACACTTGCATCCCCAGCTCGTGCACCTAAAGCGCTGAATGGCTTTATGGCTCCGGCTCTTGGCTAAAGGCCATAAATTTTATAAATCAATCAAATTCTGCACCTAGATGGTCCAAACTGACTACCTATTTAGAATGAGCTTCTCTGCTATCATCTGCACCATCAATCTGTAATGCACCAGCTGGTTCACTTTGTTAATGTTCTCAGCCATCTTTATCATGGAAGGCCATCCTGACTTTGTGGTCATCATCCACCTCCTCACAGCTACCCTTGAATTATTTGTGCTACTTGAAGACTCGCAGCCACGACATTCAATCTTTTCCATAACCCTCTTGGAGAAGTTTGAGACACCCTGACTTTGTGGTCATCCTCCACCTCCTCACAGCCACTCTTGAAGCATTTGTGCTACTTCAAGATTCACAGCCACGACATTGGATCTTTTCCATGACCCTCTTGGAAAAGTTTGAGACACTTGGTTGGGCCCTTCCCCAACTTGACCAGACATTTCAATTTGATTCTTTACTCCATGTTTGTACCACCTCCAGTTGCGTGACAAAGTGTAACAGTTGTGTGCTACACAAAAGCCTGAAAAAGAAACATGTAGTGAGAGAAATTAATATTATACCAGAATAGTGGCAAGATTTTGCACAACACTGACATAAGTGGTTAGCTAATTGGCATTGAGTCATGGGCTTGGCTACCACAGTCTTGTTTCTTTATTGTCACACCTTGTACAGACAAGGAAAATTCAGTTATGCAAAGATCAACTTTGCTAAACTAAAAAGATATTTTGAAGTAGATCAACAGCTCAGTTAAACTAAAGAGTAAAAAGAAATGTGTCAGAAATGAGTGAAAGATAAGTGAAAACGGATTAGTTCAGTAAAATATGTATATTCAGAAAGAAAAAATCATGGGAGAGGTGGCAAAAAGGTAAAAAAAAAATGAATAAATAAATAAATAATAGTTATAATAAATAAATGAATACAGAAGAGCCAGAAATGAGTACTCATGAATAATAAAAGAAGATAAAAAGAAATTAGAAAAGGATTGGGTCAAGAAATGTATGGAACAATCTAAGCTGTTCATTTGTGATTGGTAAGCTGAGACATAGAAAAGGAATATCAAAGTTGAAGGTTGAAGGGGTATTACACGAAGAAGCAAGAATGCAAGCTTAGATAATGAATGAAAACTTTCAGACAGTATTGAATAAGGAAGAGGAGTTTGAGAGGGAAAAGGGTGATAATAGGTAAGATATAAACATAACAGCAGAAGTACAAGTACATGAAGCGTAATGGATAACTGCAACAAGAAGAAGAAATGGCAGACAAACTTCCTACCTGACAGAGAATGCTGAGTATTTCAGAACAGCCATCTATTGGGAGAGCCAAAAGACTGTATTGTGGAGTCCCCCAAGTTGCTACACTATCACTAACATTATTCAACACTGACCCCCCAGACCCAGAGCACATTATCAGAGCTCTCACATATATGACTATAATACAGCTAACTAAAGACGCTCAAAATTACTTTAACAAACTTGAACTGACTGATACAGAACAGAGAAAATGGCATCTCCTTAAAAATAATTGGTGACATTACATATACTAGACACCCATAAATCAAAGAAACATCACTCAAATTGAATGGTCATATACCACTGGACAAAAACACAAAAGTCCTACACTTCACTTTTGATACATCCTTTGGTCTAAACATCAAGTACCTCGCTGTGAAAGCAAATAATGAACATATTGAGATCAATAGCAAACACAGAATTTGACTAGCAGAAACTAATCACAATATACAAACTCATAAGAACCAACAAAAACAAACAAACACATACTGACAATATAAAACAAAGCTCTGTAAGAATAATAGTGGGGCTTACTAAAACTACCCCAACAGAATGTTCTCAGAAACCAAAATCCTTCCCACTATTTCCACCATATCACACAAGCACAATCAGCTGAATGAAACAAAAAACAACTTTAGCATCATACCAAACAAACATCATACCAATTTCTCAGAACATATCCTTACAAAATTACATACACCCAAATCACAAAACAAACACTCTAAGACCAATTCCCAAACCCAGTACTCTATCAAATTTCCCAGACATAAAATCTACTGAGAAATCTTTCTCTCAGCAAACAAGAATCATAGTACATCTGTATTCAGGCCCACCACTCAGTATTGTAGTAGTACCAACACAAAATTGGCTTGGCCACCAACTCAGATTGCCCCAGAAGCAACCACCACACAGAAGACACGGAACACCTCATCCTACCCAGCTCTACTCTTATCCTGTCCAGATAGCAATACTTCACATCCTTGAGTGACATGCGGGCCAAACTAGAGGCCATCACCATTTACCCAGGGGGCTATGGGTATCCTGCAGGAGACATAGGACAAATGATTGACTTCTCACATACCTGTCTTACCACAAAAACTTACATTGATTTGGTTACCAGTGCATCATGCTATGGTTAGCCATGTTGATTAGTCATTATTTACTTTCAGACTCAGATTTACCAGATTCAGATGGTTTCTTTAGTGATGAAAATGAGGAAGAAGATGAAGACAACACAACCATGGACAAGGATTTCAGTGCAGCACATGCAGCAAAGAAAGTAGAACAGAGAGAAAAATCTGCAAGACTTAAGGCTCGAGAAAGCAAAAAGAAAGGTGAAAATCTTAATACACTTCATTGGCCTTTAATTTTGTTTATTTCCATATCTTTTTGGGTGTCAGATTATGTTTATTAGAACCATGCAAGCTTGGAGTAATTAGTGCCAAAAGTAGCTGATGCCACCGGAAAACTTAAGTTTTAAAGTAAGTCCTTTGTGTGTTAAGTAGATCCTTCCTGCCCATGTATTTTTCTTCCTCATCTCCAATAGAGTCCACAACCAAAGATCATCTATTTCATATTTTAGGATTTTTACCGGCAGTTTTTCTCAAGCTAGAGAATAGGAGATATTTTAAACATAATCTGCCACTACTTTGACATGGCTATTCCACTTTTTTCTGTTATCATGGTTGTTTAGTATGTATATTGATGGAGTGGTGAGGAAAACAAGTGCAACAGTGTTAACCTGTACATCACTGGGCAAATGTTGTATATACTTTTTTTTTTTTTTTTTTTCTAATCAATTCATAAGGCTGTAAAACCAACAAATCTTACTTATTTTGATTCACCTTAGCCTAGAAGTTGAGAAACTGTGAGATATGTGTGCAAAAGTTTGGTAGAACATCTGTAGACTTTCCTCACACGGATTGAACGAGGTTGTATTTTTTCAGGGAAGCTTCGTTAGAATTTCAGAGAGTGAAGGAATTTTACACTTATGATGTTTCAAGTCAATGTATAGTCACCCATATTAGTCTGACATTTATGGAAAGCATGTTTATAAATAGTTTTTGTGGATTTTTTTGACATATTTATCACTTTGTTATGTGGTAAATTGATTCTTTGGTATCCCTTTTCTTTTCTTTTTTTTCTTTTTTTCTTATATAATTTCATGGAGGATAAGTGGTTGTGGTGTTTCTTATTGTTTTGGTAAATGTTTTAGTAAGCATCCATCACACCAATATTGCCCGGCCATATTTTGTATTACGCATTTATTACGAAAACTGGCAATGCAAATTGTCAGTTCTATAGTCTGAATATGTACTAAAAAGCACCTGCCTAACTGTCAAAGTACAACTTCACCTCCTCATACTTTGTTTTGTACACCAGAATCACCTAAATTGCTGCCAGAGTTGCCAGTTTTGTCAATAAATAAATAAATATTTAGGTGCCTTTTATAGCCAATGGATAGGGCTACTTGGTCATTACCACAGATTTGACCCTCAATGTAATGCCTATTTTTGGCAAATTTTTTAAATTGTGGCATACAATGTATGCCGTTGATGCTCAATCCATAAAACAATTGTGGCATACAACGTATGCTGCTGACACTCTACGGGTTAAGCAGAGATTTGAGAATGGAAGAACATAAGTAATGAACCAGTAATTAATTGTAGATGACACTGGACTTGTGGCTGATTTTGAAGAAAGATTGAAGCAATTGATGATGAAATTTGAAAGGGTGTGTGAGAGAAGGTTATGAGTGAATGTGGGCAAAAATGTAAAATAGTGAAACATACAAGGAATGATGATGGTAGAAGGTTGAATATGAGCATGAAGAGCTTAAGGAAGTGGAGAGTTTTAAATACAGTACTCCCAAAGTTTTGACAGTTTTATTATCATTAGTTTTCTGTTAGTGCATGTAAATATACATATATGCCAAAGTGCATTTTCTCCTTAATGAAACTTTGGTAATGAGTTTTAGCCATCTCAGACCATGACAAAAGGAATAATATAGACTTAATGTCTGGACTTTGAAAAGGGTTTTTAATACTGTCCTGCATGAGAGACTACTAATTAAGCTCACTTTGCATGGAATAAGAGGTGATGTGCTAATCTGGATTAATCAATTTATATACCAAAAGGTTTCATCCCTATTATAAGGGGGGTAGCTAGCCAAAGCATGTACCCACCCTCCACCCATTCCATCATCATCCAGCACCCATTCATTTCCCTTTTAAAAATAATGTAACTCCCAGTGGAGGAATGGCCATCCCTCTCCCCTGCCCACTCCCTAGGTCAGAAGCAATGCAACAAGATACAGTATCTCCACATTAGGGAAATGTGTCACATATCCATATACCAGGAATTGATGTTTGTGAATTATGCTGGTAACTGGCCTAGACTGGGACAGGTATTTTTTTTTTTTTTTTTTTATGTGGTTTTGTACTTTGACATGGCTACTTTCCATATAAAGGGGAGAGGGCCTACAGTACATATACACCTGGTAAGAAGTCACTACTTTTGTATTTAATTCTGTATTACATGTATAAGGCTACATAAAACTGCAAGAATCTTTAATCTTGAGAAAGTTACACTGAATTGGTAGTTATAAATTATTTTCCTGTGTTGAAATTGCTACTACAGACATGCATAGCACAAGTCTAAGATCTCAACTTATAACCTGCTAAGTGAGATTGCTAGGCATAGGCGAGAAAAGAAAATGTGACATTTGTTAGGGGAAGTTATTTTACAGCCAACAATGTGTAATCATTAGCCCCCCAAAAAAAGTTTAAGAATGATTATAAGCTGGATGAATTTTTGTAATAGAACATATGAGATTGATTGTTTTCATCTGGTTAACAATTTTTCAGACACATGGGTTTGTAATCATTTTATGTATAAGAATGTATTTAAGATATGCATGAATAGATAACTAATTGTTATTTTATTTATTTATTTTTTGTACAGGTAAAAGAGGCCCCAAAAAGAAAAATAACATGGAGGAAGAAGTCTCAAAGGACATAGAGAATTCAGATGAAACAGGAAGTAAGAGTTCAGAGACTGAAAAGGAAGAGAAAGGAACAGATAACAAGAAAAAGGATAATGGCAAGAAGAGCAAGAATATAGAAAGTGCAAAGATAAGTACTGGCAATGGAGCAAACAAAAATGGTAGCAGTGGAAAGACTGTAGAATCAATGGATGTAGGAAAAGAGGAAGACCTTCCTAAAGGTGAAAAAAGTGAAAAAAATGAAAAAAGCGAAAAAATTGAAAAAAGTGAAACAAAATCCAGTGGATTGGAGGATAGACAAGAAAACATAGAAGAGGATTCCTCAGATGAAGATGGTATGTTTTAAGTTTATTACCATGGAAATAGATGAATATATATAAATGTACCCTGTATTGTGACATGCAATCAATATTTAGGACAAGAGCCCGAAAGGAATGATGGTGCTTTTGTACTATTTCTATCTTGTCTTTATGATGTTCTCTTGAACTTGTTGTTTACTACTTCAATGACTATACCTCTTTCTGATTTCCCTGTGGTGATGGATAGGGGGAGGTGAAGAATGTTGCAACTAAATGGGACAAGGGATTTATTTATCTTATTTTATTGTTTTATTTTTTATCTTTGTTTATTCATTTTTTCTCCTGTCATTAACTTTCAAGCCATAACAGGGTCTGAGAGAAGAATTTCAAGCAGAGCCTTAAAATTGGGGTCTTAGATACACATAGTTGTGGTACAGATGAGAGTAAAAGGGAAGAGATAAGCAGTACATATGAGAAGAAATATGGATGTGTTACCATAAAGTAAAAATATGTTGAAAGGGATGGGTGATATTGAGTTTGGGAGAGTGTCAGGAGTAATTCAGGGGTGAGGAAGAGAAGGAGTGGCTATATTGGCAAGTGATAAGACAGGGAAGTGCATGGTGGAGTGCAAGGAAATGTCTTCAAGATTAACGTGGGTAAAGGTGAAGCTGGGATGGAAGATGTGGGTTTTTGTGAGTGGTTATGGTCCTGGTAGTGAGAAAAGTGAAGAGGAAAGTGAGGCTTTTTGAATAGATTATAAACAAGTGTTTAGAGAGTTTGAGAAGGAATGTAATTGCAGTGTTATTGGGAAATTTCAGTGCTAGAGAAGGGGATGAGCTAATAGATGG